>NW_028296615.1:0-87500 GCF_055471065.1 Atractosteus spatula | reverse complement strand
TGATAACCCTCTCGATAAGATCTGTTAGGTTTATATGCATATTTTATGTATTAATAAATGTATCCTCGTGTATTAGTACCCGTGTGTGTGTGCGTTGTTTGAGTTATATCGCATGGTTGGATTCTTAGGCCATCAAAAGAATCATTTTGTGATTTACGGCTACAATTAATAAATGTCCCCGTACATGCCCAAACCCTACAGAACTGGTGCCTTCAGAGAGCACACTACATTTATTGGCGTCCCTGGACGGGCTATGGTAAGACTGAAATGAGTCAACCAAGCGGAATAATTCAATATAAAACACCGCGGGTTTCATACTCGACAATACAGTGTGCTGAAAGCCGAAAGGAAAAAAGTTCCCCTTGCTCTTTAAGCAGTGCTTGATTGTTTTGTGATCTTTTGCGATCTACTGGGTTGATTGCATACTTGATCTTGTGGTTTTCTGTGGTAGAACTGTGATTTCGTACTGAAAAGTAATACTCTTTAAGTTTAACGATGGTTGCTAAAAGGTCTGAATTCAAGTCGCTATTAAGCACTCTCTCTAGCAGCGACAGGTCTGACCACGATCTCCGTCATATCTCCATCAGCGGAGAAGCTAGGAGAATAAACCTCCATTCTCTGAGAGAGCTAGCGAAGGACATGGAGAGATTTGACCCTGCAGTGTCAGAGAATAATATCGAGAGTTATATTCAAGACCTCAGGTATACCCTGCAGTACCTGCCAAACGCTACAGAACAGGAAAAAGTGTTTCTGGTCAGGAAAACTAGCAGCAGAGCTGTACATGAGTGGATGGCTAGGCAGATGAAGAAAGTCTGTGATGACTTTGAAGAGCTGTGTCAAGCACTTATCAGAATACAGTGCGTTTATTGACCCGACTGCCGCGATAGCCGCCGCCCTTAACATTAAGCACGAGAGAGCAGAGTCCCCTCGCGAATATTACGAGAGACTTAGATGAACTTATTTTGCAGGGCGAAATGATGAGGGTTGTGAAGAGAACACACATTTCAAGGGTTTATTCATTGCGAATCTCCACCCGTCAGTCAGAAAGATGATCTTAATGCATACAGATGCACAGACCATGAAAATGACTGATATTAAGAGATTCGTGCAGAAAGCCTGGGAGTATGATGTCCAAAGTCGCTCTGAGCAAAAAGCTGTTAAAGCGACTGTGTTCGCCGTCAGAGCCAGCAGGGTTAATTCCCCCCTGCTTGAAGGAGCACAGGCTCCTGAGCTGGCTAAGCCCCGTTCCAAAGCAGGCACACAGGACCACACCCAGCGTCCTAAGTTCCATGAGAACACCGGGGAAGAGAAAGGGCTAGATAAAGCTGAACAAAAGGATTCAGTAGCCGCCCGCCTGGCCAGGCTTGAACAAGTTTTATTAGGACAGAGACAACCGCTCCCCAAGGCTGCCGGAAGCGTGAATGAGCTGATACTCTCCACTGGAGGAGGCGGAGACCCCCTCTCCCTCCCTCAGTCTATCTGATTGAATGGAAGGGTTCCTGCCTGGATGAGGTCAGCCACTCCCAAGCGAGTGCTGACTCCACCCCTGAAGTCACAGAGCAGGCAGTAAAACAGAGAGGAAAAGCAGGAAGCTTTTACCTCAAGGCTGCCATGGGAGATGTCTTACACAGTGAGACATTGATTGACACTGAGGTTGAAAGGTGTTTGATGTCATACAGCAAGCTCAAACGGGTAGAAAAAGAAAAGGGCATGCGACTCAGAGAGGAACCTTTGGTGGATCACCAGAAAGGCAAGGTGTGAAAACAGGTCAAGGCTCCTAAGCCTTCTGTACAGAAGGAAGGGGGGCCAAGAGGCAGACTGTGCTCACACAGTGCCCACCGAACACAGAAGCCTATGTGGAGATTCCTTCTGTTCCCTCTGGACAAGAAATAAAAATATTTTCTTGTTCCCCGGATATACAGGGAAGTCATGTCCCGGCTGAGGTCACAACAGCCTCCATGCCACAGAAGCGGTGCTCCAAGCAGCCGCCTGATCCACCAGGTAAAGCACACCCCTTTTACATCCCTAAAGAGGAGCAGATCTCCCCACCTGGCGATGAAAAGGAGCTTTCCCTGTGCACCCTGGCACCCAAGAGGGGTCAGGACCACCACCCTGCAGTGGTGGAAGGGATCCAGATGGCAGGAGAGCAGGTTGGTGATGTAGCCCTCACCCTTAGCCCTGAGAGGTCCTCTATTAGTGAGGATCTGCTTGAGCAGCTGTCACGGGGCCACCGCCAGGTGCCCCTGGTGCAACATTCACAGGTTAGAGAGGAGGTCCAGCTGGACGCTGAGACTACTGCACTGTGGACACACCTGATCCCAGATGCCGATTCCCTCTGCTGTGACCCAGGGAACCTGCAGTCAGGTAACATTATTTCTCACAACTACCAGATAGTGAGTGAGACTGACCTGATTGTTCCTGCCTCAACGGCAGGGTTTCCAACACACCCAGTCCCCCGGAAGGGACAGGGAATGAAAGCCGAGCCGGTTTTCTTACAGCCACCAGCTCAGTCTGTCAGTCTGAGTCTGACCAACAGTGGTTCAGCCAGACTGGAGCTGGATGGTCAAGCCACCCGCCTGTTAGTGCAGAACACGGCAAAGGGGGGTGTCAGAACCCCCGCCCGCACTGACATGGGCCTGGTGGGTGATAGTGAGTTCAAAGACAGTGAACTAGCTATCCCACTGCTGGGGCAGCTCCCTGAACCCCTAGCGAGGGAAGGGGGGAGCGAGCAGGTGCCCTACACCCACGCCCAGCGAACGATTGTAAACATGCCGATAGAGGGATTCCTCAATCAGGAAGTTTGCAGGGTAGACCTGAACAGTGAGACTGGGGTAACAAGTCCAGATCACTCAGGTGCTCCAGATGATCACTCAGCCGAGGTTCAGGCATGCTCCACCGCTGCACCACCCCCTGCAGGGTTCCTAGAGCACAGGCATGAACAAATCGAAAAAGCAGATGCCCTGGAAATGGAGGAGGAGCATCAACAGCTGCGTCAGATCTCCCCAGATTTCCAGGATGTTGGTGCCCAAGATGCCACATGGCATACTGAGAAAGACACCATGTACATACTGCGCCAGCTTAGAAAGGCGACAGTCACTCAGAAGGAGATGACTGAGATCAGCCACCCTAAAAGACTTTTAGGAGGACTGATCGCTGCTGCCACTGTTGTGCGTTTGCTATTTTTGGTAGGTTTGTTTGCTACTGGCACTCTTACCCTGACTGCCCCAAGAAGGCAGGTGTCAGAGATGCCAGAGGGTAGTGACAGACTGTATCAACAGCAGCAAAAGTTGGAAAGCTTAGGGAAAACCCTACAGGCAACTTCCTATGCAACAGGGTTAAACCTTATCCCCCAACCAGTGGACATGATTGCCGGTGTTATACAGTGGGTTTATGCTTGTGTGCAACAGGCCAGAATGTTGACACAAGACCTGTTAAGGGAGTTCAGTGCCACTGTAGCCAGTCTAGCCATGGCACAATTTCCAACCCACTTGATTCCACTCTTCTCAGTAGAGGAGTATGTGACATTAACCACCCCATCGCTCAGAGCTCACCCAGAAGGCAATCCAAGATTGAATTTGGTTCCAAATCTTGAGATGGGTATGGCTACCAAAGCTATCCATTGGCTGTGTCTAAATGATTCACCAATGAAGGGTGTAAAGCTACTAACGAACAGAGGGAGGTTAATGAACCCCATGAAGAGCAGGTGGGAAGTAAATGGCTGGTCAGCACACCACACTTAACTGTCACTATGACTTGTGACAGGCATGATACAGCTACCACAATGCAGCTACCTAACCAACAGTCTCCTGCAAGTTCCCAAGGAGGCCATAGTACAGCATGGTAACTTAACACTGTACGGTCTGGAACCAGACAACATAAGACCAAACTGGAGGTCGTGGATGCCTTCAGGTGCCACACTATTGAATTGGATAGAAATCCAAGAAACACTACGCCCTGAAGAGGTACAGGTAGTTAGTTTGCTTTAATGGAACAAACCTCCAACCCACCCTGGCAGGTGCCCAACACAGGTGTCGTGGTTTATCAGGGGGGCTGGGAAAAGGAACTGTTGTTATTGTAACACTACTGCCGGGTAGCTGGGTCATGACTGACAGTGTACTCTGAATGCTGTACTCTTACATCAAGATGTACTCCGGGTAGCATGAATGAGTCAAAGGTAGCATGTCAAAAGAAAGGAAGTTACTTCTTCCCAAATATCTGCCTACAGAGGTATCAGATATTGACAGTGAACTTCCTGATGTGTAATGCCTAGACTGAGATGATGTCTCCTACCGTGTTTATACATACTCCAGATTTTATTCATCCTGTTTGTTCCCAATGCTGGTTCCGTTATGAATTCTCGAGGAGTAATGTGGACATTTAAGGTTAATGTTCTAATGACAAGGGACATCACTTAACTCTGTTTTGTTTTGAAGGCAACAACGCCTCAGGACCTCGTGACCTTCAAAAAGGGGGGATATGTAGCGGCAATGCTTATAAATAAGACAGAATTAAGCGTCGCTATGCTTTCCTAAATGAGGCCCCATCTCACTCTCCCTCTCTGTGGTGCAGCCACAGAGAAAGTATTCATGCAGGCTGATTTAAAGATGTTTTCTTTTGATAAGGGACAGCTCCCAAAGGGGGATGCACTTAGCTAAGCCTGGCTATCATGATCAATGGTCATCCATTGGCGCCTATCTGTCTAGGGAGTGCCAGATGGACATCTGGACTACATTCCTAAGTGTCAGGAGTAAGTGACTCATATCTCACCTTGATCAACCAATCAGGGACTAGTAGGGCCGAGTAACCCACGTGGGATTCTGATGCCCATGGAACTTTCAGCCAATGAATGAGCTGAAGTTCCTCCAGGTAAAAACAGGCAACACAGAGCTCCAAGACTATTCTAAAGACTTTTCTAAGGAGAATTCTAAAGGAGAATTCCAGGGCAGGACGGCCCAGGAGCAGAAGGCTCCCAAGGGCAGGACATTCTCGCAGCGCGCCTCCTGACCATCCTGAGCCTGGACAACCACGGAACGGCCAGTGTGTCCAAGTGCCAGAACTTTCCTCTGTTCTAAGAGTCGAGAGCGGAGGTTGACAGAGAGTAACCAAAGGATCCACCCGAGGTTAGCATCAGCAGCAAGCCTCGTGAACAGGTCGGAACTGTGGACAGCTGAATCACTATTCAGAACTAGTGCTTCATGACTTGCTGGGACCCACATTCATCTTTTCTCCTCTGCACAAACTCTGCTAGTTAAAGCCAACACTAACTAGCCGGTCAGTGAGCATCAGCAGTGCATCGTCGCAAGCCGCACAGCACAGCCTGGCACGGAGCCAGAGAGCCCGCAGGAGATCTGAATCCCCAGAGATTGGATGAGTATTCAACTTCAATGCATTACTGCTCGAGAATTCAATTGTTATCCCAACCAGTTGATATCAATTTAATTCCTAAGAGTTATGTACTTGTTTTAAGTATCTAATGTAGAAGTTATAACCAAGTTCATTTACAAAACGGTCTAAATGAATGATATACTGAACGTATGTCCTCTTGATATATGTAACTCTTCGTAACTGACTGAATATATACCTTTTGTATTCTGATAACCCTCTCGATAAGATCTGTTAGGTTTACATGCATATTCTATGTATTAATAAATGTATCCTCGTGTATTAGTACCTGTGTGTGTGCGTTGTTTGAGTTATATCGCATGGTTGGATTCTAAAGCCATCAAAAGAATCAACTTTGTAATTTATGGCTACAATTAATAATTGTCCCCGTAAATGCCCAAAACCTACAGAACTGGTGCCTCGTGAGAGCACACTACACTGTGAAGGGGAAGAAGTTTGTGACTTCCAGGTGTTTCCAGAAGGGAGAGGTGGTGTGTGATTACAATGGCAAGGTCATCACAAAGACAACTGCTGAAGCTCACAGATGACAGAGAGAGACATGAGATGTCTTTTCTTTTCAGATGAACCTGCACAAAAACTGTGCATTGATGCTCGTGAAAAACACTGAGCCTGCCTCCCGGATAAGGAGGCAAATCGGAAGATGGATAAATCAATCAAAGAGAAAAGACAATGTAAGGGCTGTAAGAAAGTCATTTATAATCAACGAACAGTCTGTCATAATTCTGTCTGTGACAAAAAGGGACATTGTTGAGGGGAGAAGAGCTCCTCTGTGATTACAGCATTTCCAGGAAATAATTTCAAGGTGAAGGACAAGCTCTGGAGTGGTTGGTTCACTGACCATTTCCAAAAAAGAAACTAAGTAAGTATATTAAAGTGCATATTTTGAAGATATTCATTTTCTTGTATCTTGGAATTAATGTAAAAATTATATTCGTGTTAATGTCTTGAAAATAGCATTTCTCATTCTCATCAGCAAGGATATAAGAAAAGATGGAAAGATGGCGACGGTTTACAGAAAGCTCTCTCGTTGTGTGTCTGTTTTAATGTTTATTTATACGTTAATACTCTTGTTTTGTGTTGGACGCTCAATGTCTGTCATTACTTATGATAGACAAACGCTTTTAAACCTGAGGACAGACTCCTTAATGTCATCAAACAACTTTTTTCACGTACCGGACCCCACCTGCTGGATCGGACAAAGATGCGGCAAACAACAACAACAGGTGGGCAGACGCCGGGGGAGACGAGGCGGCGTACTAGCGCGACCACGAAGGCGTCCGCACAGACCACCGCTGCCGTCTATTTTGTTAGCTAATGTTCAGTCACTGGACAAAAAGATAGATGAGCTACATTGTCGGATCAATGCGGAAAGGGACCTGAGGGACTGCTGTGTTTATGCCTTCACTGAAACCTGGCTGAATGCATGCGTCCCGGACACCGCCATCCAGCCAAAGGGGTTCACCGTTTACCGCATGGACAGAAACCACCAAGCAACCGGCAAACACAAAGGAGGAGGCGTCTGCTTCCTGGTCAACAGCAAGTGGTGCACCGACGTGAAGGTAATCTCTAAATCCTACTCGCCGAATCTAGAACACCTGACCATAAAATGTCGACCCTTTTATTTGCCGAGGGAGTTTTCCGCCACTATCATCACAACCGTTTACATTCAACCTCAAGCCTGCGTGGAAGCAGCACATAGCGAACTCCACGACATTATCAACAAGCACGAAAACTCCCACCCAGAAGCCGTCTCAATTGTAGTTGGCGACTTCAACCACTGCACTCTGAGGAAAGTACTGCAAAAATACATTCAGCATGTCACAGTACCGACAAGAGGAGACAATATTTTGGATCACTGCTACACAACAATAAAAGGAGCATACAAAGCGCTTCCCAAACCGAGTTTCGGTAAGTCGGACCACATCGCTCTCCTGTTGCTTCCTGAGTACAAACAGAAGCTGAAGACCTCCCCCATTGCGAACAGGTCAGTGCGTTGTTGGTCTGAGGAGGCGGAAAGCAAGTTAATAGACTGCTTTGATAGTACAGACTGGGACGCATTCAGAGCTCCCGACCTGTTATTATATGTTCTTAATATAATTGCTAATTATATTAAGAACATAAACCATTTTCCGGGCTACATCCTAAATGATATCAGTGTGAAAGTAGAGGATCCCAGCCTGGCTAACCTCATCATCAACTTCCAAAGTATCCTAAAGGATATTCAGAAGAAGAACAGTAAGAATGTTGCCAAGAGATTACTAAAAATAGGTCATTTTCATTTTAAAACTTCTTTCAGTTGTACTTTTAATCTGAATACAAAAAAAGTTGATGAGTATTAATTTCTCCCACAGATATAGACAGTTGCAGAGTCCAGAACCAAGTACGAAGGATTGCTGGAAGGTGTTGCAAAGTGTTGCAAAGAGAGATGTGTTGCACAGACTGGGCAAGACATCACCTTGCCTGAGCAGCTTCTTGTACTGTATTACCTGCAGTCCTTTCTCCAGCTGAAGCACCTGTAGCACCCAGGGGTGGTAAAGAACATGACAGTAAGAATACTTTCATACAACAAAAGTAAGAAATTACATAGATGGGATTTTTACAGTTTGGTGTATTCATTTTTATTTTCTCGCTATTACAGGTTGAAATTACAGGTTGAAATTACAATGGCAAAGAAAGTGTTGTTTCAACAAGTGGGCACAAAAATGGTCATAATTCCTGTTAAAGAGCACAAAACCTCAAACAACAGCTGGCTTCCTTTGCATTGAGTGAAGAAGAGGAACATGCAAGTTGATGGCTACATTGATATACCCATCCACTCAATTCAGGGTTGTGGTAGAACTGGAACCATCCTGGCAAGCAGTGGATGCAAAGTACTGTATCACCCATAATGTGACACCAGTCCATCACAGGACTCACTCACACCATGGCCAATTTTCATAGAAGCCAATTAAAATCCATGTTAATACCGAACAAAAGACCTCCACCTGCATAGCTCCAATCATGTACGGTATTTAAGAAAATCTGGAATGTACCTTAATTGCATTTTATTTGTGTTTTATCAGCCGTTTCATCTTTACTTCACTAAACTGCGCTGTAATGCCCAAGTCAGCAGCTGTGAAAGGAGATGGAGAAGATGGACTGGTCAGCCAATGTATCAACAGTGTCTGAAGTGCTTGAGAAGTGGAAGCCCAACACAGGACTGCCACCAAATGACATGCAAATTAAAAAGTTGATAAAGTATCAAATCTGGGAAGGCCTGAGCATCACTGACGATCCTGTGAAGGGGAAGAAGTTTGTGACTTCCAGGTGTTTCCAGAAGGGAGAGGTGGTGTGTGATTACAACGGCAAGGTCATCACAAAGACAACTGCTGAAGCTCACAGATGACAGAGGGAGACATGAGATGTCTTTTCTTTTCAGATGAACCTGCACAAAAACTGTGCATTGATGCTCGTGAAAAACACTGAGCCTGCCTCCTGGATAAGGAGCCTGTAGTGGTTTGATGGGTTTACTGAGACAATTATCAATTGTAGCAGTAATCACGAGGTTGTTCGTTGGGGCTTTTAGAAAATCAATCGTCAGAACAACTAACAACGCACACACACGGGTTCAATACACGAGATACATTTATTAATATAAACTGTGCACCAAACATATACTAGTCTGCTTGGATACAAGCGGCAGACCTTACTGTGAGGGTTATCAATATACAAGGTATATAATCTCGAAGAGATGCAAACACAAAGAGATACACAACAGAGAATATATTTCAATATATATCGTTCGGTTACCGAATCGCTAATCAGTGTTATTACCCACTGTTACTCTAAACTCGGAAGTAAATACATTACTCATGAATTAAATTGATAACAACTTGTGTTGAGGTACAATTGAATTCTCGAGACGCAATGTAGAACATGGGGTTTACTTATCCATTGTGTATGGATTTGGAATTTCCCGGCACGAACACCAAACCAGCTGACAGGCTCTGTTGCAGCGGTTGTCCAATGGGCGTTGTGTCGGCGTCCTCTGGCTACCGGCCAACCAGTCGAGGTGCAGCTCGGAGTAGGAAGGGCGGAGGAATCTGACTGTGGCGCACAGGGCAGTCGTTGCTCCGAGGGGATCTACCAGCTGGCTAGTAGAAAGTCTCTATGCACAGAGTGTGACCGCGAGTCCTCACAAGTCACTCTTTTGCCTGGGAAGAAACTGGTTCGTTCCCGGTCCAGCGCTGCTTCTGAATAAGCTATTCAGGTTGTCGACGAGGGTCCAACTGTAGGCTGCCGTTGATCAAGCGGAGCATTCACGTTGGTAGAATTCTGAGTACGTACGGGATCCTCGGCCTCGCGCTTAGAACAAAGTCCAAGTCCTTTTGCAGACAACAGCAGTTGTCACGTGATTGTCTCTGAGGATGCGCGAAAATGGCCAAGGAGAGCTCAGAACTGAGCTTGCGCTCCCTTTTTGATCAAGACCCAGATGTGTGCTGATTGGTTGAGAGTTTGGCGGGCATTGGAGACCAACGTGGTATTACCACGCCCTGCCAGTCCCTGATTGGTTGGTCAAGGTGAGATATAAGTCACTTACTCTTGACACTTAGGAATGCAGTCCAGATGTCCATTCGGCACTCCCTAGACTGATAGGCGCCAATGGATGATCATTGATCATGATAGCCAGGCTTAGCTAATGGCATCCCCGTCTGGGAGCTTGCTTCTTATCAAAAGAAAAACATCTTAAATCAACTTGCATGAATTCTTTCTCTGTGGTTGCACCACAGAGATGGAGGGTGAGATGGGGCCTCCTTTAGGAGCATACCAACGCTTAATTCTGTCTTATTAACAAGCATTGCCGCTACATATCCCCCCTTTTTGAAGGTCACGAGGTCCTGAGGCGTTGTTGCCTTCAAAACAAAAACAGAGTTAAGTGATGTTTGTTGTACCACGGTGGGTTCTACCTCTCGAGAATTTGTACAGGAAATAGTGTTGGAAAGAACATTGCGTATACCTGCTCTCAGTTATAAGGTACCTAGGAATGAGGCATTGGGCATCATCATTAGCCCTAGACCTTAAACTTCCGGCAGTTCACTATCAGTATCGGATAGCTCTGCAGCAGGCAGACGTTTGGGAGTGGTTACCTGATTTCGGTGATAAACCATTGCTCCCTTTGTCTCATTCAAACTACCCCACAAGGCTTTGATACGAGAGAACAGCATCCAACACATTACCCCAGCCATGATCCAGCTACCCAGCAGCAGTGTCAAGATGACCACGTTTATTGTTCCTAGCGCCCCAGAGGATCCACAACGACTGTGCTTGGGACCTACCAGTGTAGTTTTTAAGTTTGTGTCGTTAAGAACAAATTCGACTACCTGTACACCCTCAAGACTTACTGTCTCTTGGATTCTCTCATCCAAGTCAACGCTGTGTCCTCTGAAAGCGTCCACAATCTCGAGTTCCGTTTCATACAGTTCTGACTCCAGGTGATACAGTGCTAAATCGTTGAGATGCACTATAGCTCCTTCAGGAACTTGTAGAGAAACTGTTTGGTTGGGTAGCTGCACTTCGGTAGCTGTATCATGCCTGTCATAGGTTATTGTAACCGTTAACTGTGGTGTGCTGACCAGCCATTTCTTTCCCACCTGCTCAACCTGGGGTTCATTAACCTCACTTTTGCTCGTCACTGTGGCCTTACACTTTTCAGTGGCAGCCCCCTTTCTGATACCACACAACCTCTGAGTTGTGTCCCTAAGGAATGGCTTACTCGGGCATACCCAGTGGATATCCTTGGTTGATATACACAGTTCCAGGTTTGGAACAAGATACAAATTTGGATCATCCTCCTGGTAAGCTACGAGCGGTGGGGTGGTCAACTTCACATGCATGTCTCCCCTCCAGAAGCCAACGTTCGATATAGACTTGAGTCTATAGATATCCTTGCTACTCACGATGGGAAAGTTCAACAGGAAACCTATTTCCTTGGCTTCGGGGTTGACATGTATAGGAATGGCACTGCCTAGACTGTATGCAAGATGTACCTGCAATGGCTGCACCATCTCGGAAGTGGTTGTCTTCAGTACTTCTTCTACTAAGGACAGTGGAACCAAGTAGGTTGGAATCTGTCCCATGGCTAGGCTAGTTACCGTGGCACTAAGCTCCCTAAGCAAATCCTGCATCAGCATCCTGACCTGTTGCACGTAAGCATAATCCCACTGTAACACGTCGACAATCCTGCCCACGGTGTGGAGGGTGTTATTTAACACTGCTGCATGAAGGTTTACTGCTAATATTGTGCCCTGGAAGGTTTTCCCTAGGCTTTCCAGCCGCTGCTGCTGTTGATACAGCCTGTCCTGAATTTCTGGCATTTCCTTACGTAACCCAGACACCTGCCTTCTCAGGGTGGTCAGGGTGACAGTGTTAGCAGCAAACAGACCAGCTGAAAATAGCGAACCCACGGCGGAGGCCGCAGCAATCAGACCCCCCAAGAACCTTTTGGGGCGGCTGAGGCCTGTCATCTCCTCCTGGCTGACTGTTGCCTTCCTCAGCTGGCGGAGCATGTGTATAGTGTCTAGCTGGGCATGCCATACAGCATCCTTAGCCCACTGCCTGCCATGATAGGACACCCTACTGTTCATGTTGATGTGCTTCCGAAACACATCACTTGGGTCCAGCCGCACATACACTCGCTGAGTATGTGTTCTGCAATTTGTTAACAACAATCCGGGAGCGTCCTGCAGGACTATGCTGGTAGGAGGACCGGGTTCCACAACTTCAAGGGGCTGTGTCGAGGCGATCCACAGCACTGTCAGGACCAGCCGTGGCAGTTTTAGGATTCCCATTCTGGAACACAGATGAGGCACATGGTACAGTTCCACTATAATTTTGAATATATTTTCCTAGGAGGACCTACACTACAGTACCTAACTACCTGCAGCTACAAAAGGGCACCCCCCTCTTGATCGGGTTTAGACTTTTAACCCTATTCTGTGTCCTCCGGCGCCATTTGAGGTGGGCGATACAACCGGAGGTGGTTGCGATGCACCCACTTGTAGACCAGAGATTGCCTTCCTTTTTCAATCCGAATTCGATAAGCTACCGGTGATACCTTATCGACATTCTCGTGGGGTCCTGTCCAACTGGGTAAGAACTTCCGGGCCACCCCTGTGGGTTTGGCAAATTGGAAGTACAGGACCTTGTCTCCTACTTGGAGTTCCTGGTTAACTGCCTTTCGGTCATAGTATGCTTTCCTACCCTCTGCACTCCTTCCCAGATTGTTCTGGGCAAAAGCAAAGGTTGCCTGCAGATGTGCTCGCAAGTCTGACACATACTGATGGGCCGTAGCAGCCCCCGTCGTGCTCAGGTCCTCCACCCCATAAAGACAGTGTAGGGGAAGAGTCATCTTCCGACCTGTCATCATCTCAAAAGGTGGGACCCCTGTAGAGCAATGGGGCATGGCTCGGATGGCCATCAGAACCAGGGGCAGCTTAATGTCCCAGTCCCTACTGCTGGGGGAGACAAACTTTTTTAACATACTAACCACCGTTCGGTTTGCCCTTTCTGCCTGGCCCGAGGATTGAGGGTGGTAGGAGATATGCAACTGGGCCTTGACCCCAAGCATATTCCACAGGGTTGCCATTACTGTAGCTGTGAAATGGGTTCCCCGATCCGAGTCCACGGTCAGGGGGAGTCCCCATCGACTGAACACATGGTTCACCAACAGCACTGCATTTGTCTCTGCCGTGTCGTTGGGTGCTGGGAGGCACTCAATCCATTTTGTGAATGCACACGTAACAGTGAGGAAATATTTGTTCCCTCTGGATGACCTCACCAGCGGCCCCACCCAATCCATTTGTAGATTGGACCAGGGGAATGTCATGCCCTTTTTCTGGAGTGGTGCACGGTGCAAGGGCCGTGATGGTTGGAACTGGCTACACGTCAGACACCCCTTTACATACGCGGCGATGTCTTGGCCCATGTGAGGCCAGAATGCCACCTGCTGGATAGTGTCATACGTGGCCTTGATTCCCCGGTGGCCCCCACAGGGCTCGTCATGAGCGTGTTGGATCATGACCCCCCGATGGCAGCGGGGAACTACCCACTTTGGGACACCTTGTGCAACTGGTACACAAACCAACAACCCCTTTATAATTTTTAGGTTGTCTTTCACCTCTGCCAGCTCCTTCAGCTCCGGAGACTGGCTCAGCACCTGCTCCGAAAGAGGTTGACGCACTGGGTCAGCGATATGCTGATACATTTGCCCAATTGCTGGGTCCTGTTTCTGCATTTCCGCAAGATCGGTGTTAAAACCCTGTGACCCAAGCACTACAGATTGAGGGTCAGCTCCGACATCCTGTCTAGCCCTGCTTCGGGTGACCGCCTTGACCTCAGCCACGGTTTCTGGGGGTAGCCATTCCTGCTGGAACTGCCAGGGTTCACCCTCTAAGGCGCCAGATTTGGCCAGCCGGTCGGCCTCATCATTCCCGTCTTTGTCAGGTCCCTTCACCTGGGAGTGTCCCTTCACCTTCCTCCAGTAAACCATCATTCCAGCCTCGGTCGTGAGCTTGTCACTGGCCAGGAACAACTCTTTGTTCTTTACTTCCTTGCCCCGGGCATTTTTCATGCCGTTACCCTTCCAATACGGAAGATGGGACACGAAGCTATGTCGGGCGTAGTTCGAGTCACTACAGATGACAAATTGTTTAAGGCCATTTGTCAGGGCCTGCTGGAGGGTGATCAGCACCCCAGCTACTTCCGCATACTGACTAGTCTTTGGTCCTAGCTTATAGCGGGTCGGCCCACAGGGAGTATTGTCTTGCCAGACTACTCCTACCCCTGCTAGCACCTGCTGTTCGTGGCGAAAAGAGCAACCGTCAACATAGGCCATGGGTAAGCCCTGGCCCATGTTCTCATCGTAGTACCGATGATTGTTCGGTAGCTCAGCAGCGGGAATTGTTTCTGGAGCTTCCATGTCAGTGTCACAGCCGTGACACACTTGGCCCAAAGCCAGGCCCTGTCCCAGGTACATTCTCTTGCTCTGTGCATAACGTACCTCTATCTCATAGCCTTGTAGGGCCATCATCCATGCCACAATCCTTCTATTTGACACCCTGCCCGCTTTCAGTTTCTGGCTATGCAGGAATGTCACAGGTTGGTGGCAGGTTTCGATGATGATCTTTTGTCCCCCTACATAACTACGGAAGTGTTCTACCGACCAGACCGTAGACAACAGGGCCTTCTCGCAGTCCAAGAACTTTTGCTCCACTGGGCTCAGGGCTCGACTGGCATACGCCACCACCCTTCGTTCTTGGTCATATTCCTGACTCAGAGCAGCCCCAAGGCAGTGCTCTGAGAACCCTGCTTCAAGGTAGAAGACCTTATTTTTGTCAGGGTAGGCCAAGCACGGCGCACTACCGAGTCTGCGCTTCAGCTCCATCACAGCCTGTTCTGAGGAAGGTCCCCACTCAAAGGGCACGTCTTTCTGCAACAGCTTGTGGAGGGGCCTTGCTATTTCAGCGTAATCCTCAATAAACTGCCGGGAATAATTACATACTCCCAGAAAGCTGCGCAGTTCAGACAGGTTAGTGGGCGACCTCATATTCTGGATAGCTTGGACTCTGCTGGACTGTGGCTGTATGCCTTGGGCTCCAACCAATAGACCCACGTACTCCACTTGGGTCTTACACCACTGTCCCTTAGCCAGAGACAGTTTGGCCCCTGCACGGGAGAGCTGGGTCAACACATGCCTGATCTCGGCCATGTGTTCTTCCCAGGTCTGACTCCGCATCAGAATATCGTCCACATAGACCAGGTTGCCCCTGGCGGCTGCATCACTCATGGCTTTGTGCAGAAATATGTTGAACTCCGCTGGGGAGTTGGAATACCCAAAGGGGCATCGATTCCAGGTGAACTGCCTGTTTCCAAAGGAAAAGGCCAGTTTGTACTGGTCTGTCGGTTCTACCTTAAGGGTCCAGAACCCATTGGCCACATCCACTGTGGTGAAATATTTCGCTGTTGTCACCTTGGCTAACTCCTGATCTAGGTAGATCATTGGCCATCGTGACAAAGGAACCTGTTTATTCAGCTGCCGGTAGTCAATGGTCAGACGCCACTTACCATTGGGTTTCAGCACCGGCCACAGTGGGGAGTTATAAGTGGAGTTACACTCCCTTATGATCTGACGCTCTAGTAGAGCATCCAACGTCTGCTTTATGGACTCGTATGCCGTGAGGGGAATGCGATACTGCCTGACATAGGTTGGGCGGGCGCCAGGGGCCGTAGGAATGCGCATTGTGTGCAAATCCGTCACCCCGCAGTCGTAGGCGTCCCGTGCAAACACTTCCTGGAAATCCTGGAAGATCTGACGCAGCTGCTTTCGCTGGCTTTCCGTTTCCAGGGCATCTGCCTTACCAACCTGTTCCTGTACCTGCTCTAGGAACCCCGCTTTTGACGGCATGGCGGTATCCCGGGTCGCACTCTCGGCTGAGTGGTCCGTCGGAACACCTGCGTGTACTGTATACACAACCATCTCATCCTTATCGCTAAGGTCCACTCTGCACACTTCCTGGTTGCAGAATCCCTCTATTGGCATAATTGCAATCATCCGTCGGGGGTAGGTGTAGTACACCAAGGGACCAGGGAGCTGCCCCAGTACTGGGATGGCCAGTTCGAAATCATAGAAACCATTGTCAATTACCAGTCCCATGTCAGTGCGAGCAGGGATTTTGACATCTTGTTTTGCTATGTTTTGCACCAACAGGCAGGTGGCTCGGCCATTCCGTTCCAGTCTGGGGGTACCACAGACTGCTAGGTTCAGTCTGATAAACTGAGCTGATGGTTGGAAGAAAACCATCTCAGCATCCATCCTCTGTCCCTTCTTTAGCACAAGGCGTACCGGAAACCCTGCTGTTGACGCAGGAACGATCAGGTCCGATTCGTTTACTACCTGGCAGGCCTGTGGAATCGTCTGACCTGACCGAATGTTCTCGGGGTCGCCGCTTAGAGAGTGGGCATCTGGGTTCACCCGTGTCCACAGTACACTGTTTACTGTGTCCAGCTGGGCGCCCAGTCGAACCAACAGGTCTGCACCAATACAGACCGAATGGGTCAGCTGAGGTGCTACCTGGAAGTAGTGAGCAAACTTCCTTTTTCCGATGGAGATGGAAGCTGCACAGCTTCCTTTGCTCCAAATGGACCTATGAGGTGGGGGTGCCCACCACAGAACCTGTGATTGCGTCACCAGGGTCACCTGACGGCTTCGCGACAGGTCCTCGAACAGACCTTCACTGATTATGGACTTCTCAGAGCTGAGGCTGAGAATTACATCATCAACCTGCACTTCTGCCACCTGGACCCCTCCCACCACCATGGGGTGGTAGTCCTGGTCCCCCTGAGGTACCAGGGCGCACAGAAAGGACTCCCATTCATTACCGGACAGGGAGATTCACTCTTCTTCAGGGATGAAAAAGGGGTGTGCTTTACCTGGCGGGTCAAGCAGCTGCTCGGAGCACTGCTCCTGTAGTTGGGAGACCGTGGGAGTGCTGGCCTGGGCAGGACTTCCCTGTAGTTTTGGAAAGCAAGAAGAGGCATTTATTTCTCGTCCAGAGGAACCAGGAGGATCCTCCAACTCAGCTATAGTGTTCAGTGGGCACTGTGTGATCACAGCATAACCACTGAACCCCCCTTTTTGCTGTATGACAGGCTTAGGGTTTTTGACCTGAGCCCACAATTTTCCACGCTGGCAGTCCACCAGAGGCTCCAGCCTGTCAAGCAGGTCTTGGCCAATGAGTAGTGGCTCTGTTTTAAACCTAGAGATGTAAACAGGATGCACCACGTTCATTGGCCCGAACCTAAGTGCCACCCACACTCGGTGTTTGATCCTGGCATGATCCTAGGTATAGCTGGAAATATCTATCTTACACGGTTCTACCTTAAGTCTGATGCCTTTTCCTTTCGCTACTCGTTTGAGTTCGCTGAGTAGATCGGCTGACATCAAACTAATTTCAGCCCCAGTGTCAATCAGTGCTTCTCTATCTAAGACGTTTTCAAGAGAAACCTTGATATAAATACGCCTTGCTTTGCCTTTCTGGCTGAGATTCCCTAAGAATTGTTGGAAGCCTGCCTTTTCTTTGACTTCAGGGGCGGGGTCAGCGCCCAACTCAGAGTCACAGCCTTCTTCTAGGCAGGAACCCTCCCACCCAATCAGATAGACTGAGGAAGGGGTTTGGGATGGATCCCCGCCTCCTCCAGTGGGAGGGGGCGTGGTCCCCCTAAGCTCATTCACGCTTCCGGCATTCGGTGCGGAAGGTTTACCCTGTCCTGATCTCTCAAGCAGGGCTTGTTCAAGCCTGGCCAGGCGGGTTGCAGTCGACTCCCTTCGTCCAGCCTTATGATAGGCTCTGCCTGTGGCCTTGCCTTCCCCGTAGCGCTCACGGCGGCTCTGACGCTTAGTGCGGTCCTGCCTGCCTATTTTGCACCGGGGCTTAGCGGGCTCAGGAACCTCAGCTCCCTCGAGCTGAGGCGAGTCGTCAACCCTGCTGGCTTTAGTGGCGAACACGGCCGTTTTAGCAGGTTTTCGCTCTGAGGAAGCAGAGACTTCAGCTCCCCAGGCTTTTTGAGCCAACCTTCTAATGTCAGCCATTTTCATAACTTTTGCATCAGTGTGCATCACAATCATTTTCCTGACTGAGGGATGCAGATTAGCAATGAATAAACCTTTGAAATTCACGTTCTCTTCGCAACCCTCTTCATTCCGCCCTGCAAAATAAGTGCGCCTAAGCCTCTCATAATAGTCGCGAGGGGCTTCAGCTTCTTCGTTCTTAATATGGTGAACAGCGGCCACGGCAGCTATGGGATCAATAAAAGCCGAAAAATTCTCCGATCATTGCCTGACACAGCTCCTCAAACCTATTACAGACCTCCGGTCCTTGTTTAGACATCCACTCGTGGACCGCTCGGCTGGTAGTTTTCCTTACTAACATAGCCTTTTCCTGTTCGGACGCTTCGGGCATAAACTGCAAAGTATATCTCAGCTCATCGATGTAGGTTTCCACATTATTCCCTGACACTGACGGGTCAAACCTTTCTACATCTTTGGCTAACTGCCTCGGGGAGTGGAGGTTAATTTTTATGGTTTCTCCGTGGGCAGGGGGACGGCCGTGATCAGGAGCAGGGGGTCTATGCCTGAATTGCATCGCCCTTGCGTCTCGTGCAGGACTCGGCGATCTCCCCCATGCCGATCCGGCCACAGACCCTGGCTGGGAGAAACCTCCTCCCGGCGCGCTGGGTGAGCGCTCCGGGCTGCTAGGTGGGCTGGCCTGCAAGTGGAATCTTGCCTGTTTTGCTTCCAGTACGGCAGCATCTAACTCCTTTTGCTTTTTCTGGCTGAGCTCATTTAAACTCTCAATTTCTTTTTCTTTTTCTTTCAAGCTTGCTTCCAGGTCTCTCCTAGCTACCTCAGCCGCAGTTTCTCTAGCAGACAGGTCATCTAATTTACCTAAAACTTCCCTGAGTCTGTCTTCACTTTCCTCATTTTTCACTCTCTTTTCTCTGATTATATCCAACAACTCAACTCGCTCCGCCTTATATCTTTCTAGCTTTCCCTGAAGCTTTTGAGCTCGGACAAAGACAGTTCCAGCTGTTTAGCTAGATTTAAGGCGAAACTAGATAGGACCTGAACTGCGTTCACGGACCCTCCTGTGTTAAGCTGGTTCGCTACCATAGCTACTAAATCTACTTGCAGCTTCTCAATATCATCAAAGTTCAACTTTTCGATACCGCTCCAGTAACCAGGATTGTCGTCGCTAGAAATAGTACTTACAGTATAAGCGACTCCACTTCAGACATTTTAGCAGCCATTGTCATTACGTCAGAGAAACTTTAGGAGTATTACTTGTTTTTCCTTTTACCAAAATACAGTATGGAATCTAAACACCCGAGCAGATGGATTTCCAATCAGCACGCGTTACACTAAACGCTAGAAAACAGGGGGATTTCTTTACGCAGTTATCAGCACACCCGGTATTCGCGTATAGAAGCTGCGAGCTGTGCTGAACTTGAACTCACAGCAACATCAGTTATTCTGTGCGATTGATTCTTATTTCATTCTAAACTAGCCCGCACAGGGACGCCATTAAATGTAGTGGTTTGATGGGTTTACGGAGACAATTATTAATTGTAACAGTAATCACGAAGTTGTTCGTTGTAGCTTTTAGAAAATCAATCGTCAGAACAACTAACAACGCACACACACGGGTTCAATACACAAGATACATTTATTAATATAAATTGTGCACCAAAGATATACTAGTCTGCGGCAGACCTTACTGTGAGGGTTATCAATATACAAGGTATATAATCTCGAAGAGATGCAAACACAAAGAGATACACAACAGAGAATATATTTCAATATATATCGTTCGGTTACCGAATCGCTAATCAGTGTTATTACCCACTGTTACTCTAAACTCGGAAGTAAATACATTACTCATGAATTAAATTGATAACAACTTGTGTTGAGGTACAATTGAATTCTCGAGACGCAATGTAGAACATGGGGTTTACTTATCCATTGTGTATGGATTTGGAATTTCCCGGCACGAACACCAAACCAGCTGACAGGCTCTGTTGCAGCGGTTGTCCAATGGGCGTTGTGTCGGTGTCCTCTGGCTACCGGCCAACCAGTCAAGGTGCAGCTCGGAGTAGGACAGGCGGAGGAATCTGACTGCGGCGCGCAGGGCAGTCGTTGCTCCGAGGGGATCTACCAGCAGTCCGGCTGGCTAGTAGAAAGTCTCTATGCACAGAGTGTGACCACGAGTCCTCACAAGTCACTCTTTTGCCTGGGAAGAAGCTGGTTAGTTCCCGGTCCAGCGCTGCTTCTGAATAAGCTATTCAGGTTGTCGACGAGGGTCCAACTGTAGGCTGCCGTTGATCAAGCGGAGCATTCACGTTGGTAGAATTCTGAGTACGTACGGGATCCTTGGCCTCGCGCTTAGAACAAAGTCCAAGTCCTTTTGCAGTTGTCACGTGATTGTCTCTGAGGATGCGCGAAAATGGCCAAGGAGAGCCCAGAACTGAGCTTGCACTCCCTTTTTGACCAAGACCCAGATGTGTGCTGATTGGTTGAGAGTTTGGCGGCATTGGAGACCCACGTGGTATTACCACGCCCTGCCAGTCCCTGATTGGTTGGTCAAGGTGAGATATAAGTCACTTACTCTTGACACTTAGGAATGCAGTCCAGATGTCCATTCCCCGTCTGGGAGCTTGTTCCTTATCAAAAGAAAACATCTTAAATCAGCTTGCATGAATTCTTTCTCTGTGGCTGCACCACAGAGATGGAGGGTGAGATGGGGCCTCCTTTAGGAGCATACCAACGCTTAACTCTGTCTTATTAACAGGCATTGCCGCTACATGTGTATGTCAAGAACTTGAGTGAAATTATTGCAGATCTGATGTTTTCAGATCAGAAAAGGAAGCCTGGGGTTTCTACAGTGTGTATTCCAAAATACAGCATGTTTTGCACAGAATCTGTGGTAACACCATCCCACTGATTACGCAGGCAAATTTTTTTGCCCTGCTTGATCGGATCCCCCAGTGTGGTTCGCATGGCTTTAGACACGGGGAGCGGAAGGGGGTTATGAATGCTTTTTCAGATGCCGCAAAGTTTCTCAGCAATGTTGGGGTGGTGGTTACGTGTACCAAACTAATTTTCCGCACCAACATTTAATTGTTGAATGCAAACAGGAGCCGGTAACGCATGTGTGCTGCGTTGTTTCAGTGTTTGAAAACCCCCAGTTGAAATAAAGCGGTTCACATTTCACATACTTGCAAACTGGAGTCTGTACCTTGTGTAAAAAGTGCTGCTGCGCTGTTTCTGTGTTTGAAAACCCCCTGTTGAAATAAAGCAGTTCACATTTCACATACTTGCAAACTGGAGTCTATAACTTGTGTAAAAAGTGCTGCTGCGCTGTTTCTGTGTTTGAAAACCCCCTGTTGAAATAAAGCGGTTCACATTTCACATGCTGTTTGTCCGTGAGACTTTATGCAGTCAGTGTTTGTGTGTGTGCTTACACCCCTGCTGCTTTTGAGAGACGGCTTGTGCAGCGTATAAGCAGCCTGGCCGGACAACCACTTGATCACCCGGCTCGCGGCCCACACCAGACTCCCCACACACCGCCGTAACTACCCGATTTCCTAGGGTTATAATAGAGCGCACTCAACCCCGCGGCAGACATGGTCCCCTTCCAAACCAATACACACTTTCACACACCTAAAGCGAGGGATGCACCGCCTTGGGGCTTTGGGACCCTGAGGCTCCGGACCGACCGGCCGGGGGGAGGCAGGAGTTCCGACCCACACCATTGGCTCCTGAGGGGGCGGGACATGCACAAATAACAACACGCCATTGGCTGGCAAGGGGGCGGACAGCCAACCACCGCGGACGACCATTGGCTGGAAAAGGGGGCGTGGTACCTGTCAAAAGTTTGACGAAAGGTGTCGCTTTATACTACTCATGCTGATCGTCTTATAAATGCAAAAGAAACTTTTAAAGCTGATAAAGTAATTTGCATGTGGCTACAAAATCCCCGGAAGAGAGATTTTATCAGTTGCACATAATCTGTATTTTTTACTTTTTGTTCAGCACTGGAAATATATTTTTTTAAGTTTTCTTAAGAAGATCTCATGAAGTATTGCCAGGACCTACCTTTAGCACTCAATAGCGATATTAATGGAGTAGAAATGTAAGATAAATTGATGATCTGAGCTAAAATAGTCCTTACGCGCCTCCTGTAACAGTGTTCGTATTCATAGCAAGTAATATTCTTTTTCAACCCCAAACGTTGCTATTGCATTAAGCTTTGTGCGACCATTAGAGGTTTTGGTAGCTTCTGGAGAGAGCACTTTTCCAAACTGAAACCTATAAGAACATTATTCAAGGTACACCATGTCCCAGAATCGTTCATCGGGACTAGGATTAATATCAATGGAAAGTACTTCAAGATTTAACTGAAATATTAAAAGAATAGGAAAGCATTTAAAATAGAAAAAATCAGTTCAGATGATATTTAATTTTTGAGAAATGGGCACATACTGTACATCAGCTCGGTGAGCAGTGTGAGGTGCTCTCCTGGAGATGATGTTAAATTAGTTAAAATCATGTGATAGTTGAAAAAGCTTAATACTTAGTGAAACAGCCAGCACAAATGGTTGCGTTTGTGATTATGTCACTTCTCTACTATAGCAGCGTCGATAAAAGACCCTCTGAAAGCAGTAAAGCACTGCACAATTGAATTCGTTGCTATTTGGAGAAATCCACAAACTCATGTTTTTCATGTGCTTTAAAAGACAGCCATACTCACCGACAAAATAACGACACTGTAGCTGATTTTTTCCGAAGCACAGTTGGCCTTTCTGAGCCAAATGATGAAGCTCACCCAGTGAATACTATAGCAGAAGGTGGAGGAAAGTGCAACTTTGTAACTACTGCAACCACAGGAACAACTGCAAGAAGCAGAATCAATATCCCATCGAATGGTGGTGTTGTCTGAGGTACGAGATGTGAACGTGCAGAGAATCCCACAATCTCTTCAAAACTTGGACAAAGTATTTCTGATGGAGCGCTGTGCGCAAAGATTGAATAAGCTTTGCTCCTGCCGATGATTCTGCGTGAAAAAGCACAGCATTCAAGTTTCACAGACAAATGCACCATGCCTACAGAACCAATTTTAAAAACAATTGCGGCACACTACGATTCACACTGACTCAAAAGTGATCACGGCAGATGTTGTTCCCTGCATAATGCTGAAGGGACCAAAGAGCATTGCTGTTGGGAACACAAAATGAGGCTTTTTTATGTCTTGATGTTAAGCTGACAAAGACTATCTTGAAACACCTAGTTCAGTCTCTCGACAGACTGTCAAGCAAAGCTTTTACCCATTGAAGTCGCAATAGAAGGAAGGTCTTAACCCACCAACACTTAGCAGCGGCAAGATTCAAACCTAACCCAGCGAAGAAAATGGAGCACAAACCCAGCACAGACCACCCAGCCACACTCCCAACACCTTACTCTTTTGGAGAACGTCGGGTTGGTTCAGCTCTTGTTGTGCGACGCGTGGAAATGACTGCATCTTCGTTTTCCGAGATGTTTCCTATCACATCTTTGTCAGCTCTGAATATAGTGCTTCTTTGGAGCAGGCTTCAGACCTTTTATTTTATTTATAAAGGAGGGCGCATTCAGGAACATGTAATTCCTGATTTAGAAATGCTTTGGGCGGTGTGTTTTATATAATGCAGAAACAGTATTCTGATTGTATACTGTAGACCTGTGTAGCAATCATACTGGACGTGACTGGGATTCTGAAATGTTTCTTGAAAAGGTATTCAGGGCTGCTTGAATCTATAATAAAAAAGTGACCCAAAACTTCCAACCTTCCAATCACTGATGTCACTGTCCCTAAACCTGTACGTGATGTTTTGCTGATGTGCAATGTGCCTTTACTCCTGTATTAAAGATGACCTCTGTTGTTGGGCGGAGTTGAAGGAGAACTAACTGCACAGAGAAAGTACGTCACGATAAAATATTTCTGCGCATGAAACACATCAATCGTTCAGCATTTCTAAAATGTTTAATTGAATTGACAAAGAAATCCTCTCCTTAAAGTTCGAAAAGGATTATCTGTTGAGCCAGCAGGCGTAACACTGCAGTTGCCCGTTTCTCACAGGTGTTTGAAGTTGTGGATAACATTTAGCAGGTTTGGCACCGTGGCTTAGCTGGTTAAGACGCCTCACTAAAAACTAGGAGACCCTGGGTGTGAATCCCAGCAGTATCTATTCGTAGACAACAGGCCACTCATTGTCAATATTTATGGAGCTTAATTTAAAGACAACGGGAGAAGCATGAGTTACAGCTTTCTGTAGCTGTTTTATAGAACTACGTATTGGTTGGTTCTGTGGCGCAATGGAGAGCGCATTGGACTTCTAGGCATTGATAGAATGAAGTCATTCAAAGGTTGTAGGTTTGAGTCCCACCAGAGTCATGTATCACTTTGATTCAACCTTTCAAAATCCTCTAGGGATTGGTGTTGATCAAGTCAAATAAGAGACTTCTTAAGAGTTCCAGTTGAAAATGAACCAGCAGCCACAAGAAAGAAATTAGCACTGGACTGTGATCACATTACTCCTGTCCTGGACTCCTTGCACTGGCTTCCTGTCAACTTCAAAATCCTCATGCTCACCTATAAGGCTCTCCATGGGTTGGCACCTCAGAAACTGTCTGGGTTATCTCCCTACTCCCCACCTCACAACCTTTGCTCTTCTAATTCTGGTCTCCTATCTGTCCCCCAGTCCATCTACACTCTATGGGTGACAGGGCCTTCTCCTGTTTTACCCCAAAGCTCTGGATCTTTATCCCCAAGGATATCAGAGAGTCACCTTCTCTAAACTTCTTCAAATCCAGACTCAAAACCCTGTTCTTTAGAAGAGCCTTTAATGAACTATTCTTTACCCCTCTGTTCCTACTGTATTTAATACCACCATCTATTGTCTCCTCTAACTGTGTATTCTCATCCTGCTTATCTTGTGTATTTTTTTAACTTTATTGGTTTCATTCTGTAAAGCACTTTGAAATGCCACCTTTAAAGGCACTATATAATGTAAAGATTATTATTATTATTAATAATAATAATGAACAGTGCATTTAACACTGAGCACATGCGGTCCTTCTTTGCAAAGGATTGCAAAGGTTGGGAATTAGCCTTTCACTCGTGTTGTTGAAGACTGTATCCTGGCTTTGTTGCAGGAAATGTCTGGATGCCATTACCGGATCAAGGAGAGGATCAGGGTTTTGGGAAGTCTTTTTGATGCCTGACACTGTGTGTTTCCTGGTTGTAACGGGTGTCATTCTGGACCTAAACAACAGAGAACACCGTTGAAATCGCTGAACTGCCTAGCAGACACTTTGTCGCCTTCTTCTGACCTGTATTTAATATGATTCTCTGAAAACTTGGCACGTTATATCTGTGCTACCTTTATGGAGGGCACACTCATAATAATCATAGATTTGATCACAAGCATCTAAAAATGAGCATGAGAAAATGACATCACGCTATAAGGCTGAATGGCACAAATTATCCTGTTACTTCTGCAGCAAATGTGTGTTTTTTGCTTCTTAACACTGAGATAGTTGGAGATATTTGGCAGCAGTGGGATTCCAACTCACACCCCCAAAGAGACTAGAGCTTTAATCCAGCTCTAAATTAAAAACTGGGTGACTTGTAAGGGCTGGTAGGAGAGTAAAGGTATAAATGCTTCTTTTTTGGACAAAGTCTTTATCTACTAAAAGAAGGAAATAAATATTTGATTTTTTTTTCACCAGTTGTTTTGATCAAATTATTGTAACGCAGTGCCATATTAAGGTATGATATGTACATGAACGTCATGTCTGAGTCGATGATGGCAGCTGAGTATCGCTGGATGACAGTTCATCATGAGTGGGTAAGCCTGCATAATGAGGGAGAAGAGATCACAGTGACACTAACCTTCACTGCGCACTGACGCAGTGTCCAGTGACACTAACCTTCTGTCCTACTGTTCTCTGCTAATGTAGAGGGTGAATGTTTATTTAGGTGAATGTAAGGTTTCATTCTTGTAAAATATTTCCAAGCACTTTTTTTGTTGCTTAAAATTAATCTTGTGCATTTGAATGAATTCCGATATTGTCACCTAATTCTATACATTGTTTCATCAGACTAGAACATTTAGAGGAGCTCAATTGCATTTATGAATTGCATAGTGATAGTATTTCTTTCTGTTTAAATTCTTCAGTCAAAAATGTAGAGAAGGTGCTCCTGTTTTCACCATTATAAGAACTGTGATGCACCAGTAATATTTACTCTCATAAAAGTATTGTAATTGTATTGTTCTGTAACAATCTTGAGTGACACAAACCTTCTGTTTTACTGCACTACACTTTCTTCAGAGGCCAGTTCAGCACACAAGGATCCTCAGTCAAACAAACACTGCAATCACTTGATTGTATGCAACTACTATTGTATGCAACGGAGGCGACGTGACAATGAAATCTTAAAGAGAGTCTTCATGAAGGTGTGCGTCGGCAAGCTCTCCACTGGCAATTGACTGGGCTTGTGAAGAAATCAATCTCATTCAACAACCATACAAATTGCACAGCTTAAGGCACATGAAGTGAAATCTGTGAGCTGATTGACATAAAACAATGTCACTTCACATTATCTGCAAAGTTGTTTTGCTTGTCTGACCACCTCTTCCTACTTTACAGTGAGCACATATATTTCAGTTTCTTTCCCCCATGTGGAGATGTATCCACTGGCAAAACTGCTGTCTGATTATTTAAATTATCTGTAAAACTGTTACATGACTTCATCTAATTGTAAATTTATAAGACGGTCTATGAGACATTTGTGAGAGTAGCTGAATCCCAGGGCTGGTATGGAATCACACACAGACAGGTCTTCTGTGTGATCTGAGTCCCACTGCTCAGAGCTACAGACTGGTCAAATGGTCACTATTGTAGACACGACCATCGGACCATCGGCTACAAATAATCAATATACTGATCATAGTGTCACTATTGGTGTTATTACATAAATACTATATATAAATAATAAGATAATTCCACACTCATATGTGTTATAAAACATTTATAAACATTTTGGGAGGCTGACATACAGTAAAGAAAGTAATACTGAAGGGCTGGAAGTCCTGGAAAGTGTTAATAGAACCTTCTTGCTTTCGACCTGGATCAGAGCCCACAACTGCCAGATCAGTGACCCCTGAGCCCAGTTCACAGAGAGGAGAACCAGGAGCTCTTTTATGTCTCTAAGAGGGCTGGGGGGAAGGATAAAAGGGGGAAATGTGACATGAGTCCAGGCTGTTCTGTCTGATATTGTTCATGTAGCAGCACTGATTGTCTGAATATCTTCTGGTTCTGGATTGTGAGGATAGAGAGCAGTACGGAGTTGAGATCCTGTCTGAGTGTGAGTCTGAGCTGTGAATCTGACTGAGAAGAGAATAATGATTTTTTATTCTGCCTGAGAATTTTCCTGAGAATTTTTCCTGAGAATTTTTCTTCTTTTCCAAGTGGTGTTACATCTCCTTCAGATACTCTGCACAGACTGCCAGAGTGAGAGAAGAGGAGAGAGAGATGGACAGATAAGAGCACATACTGCAAGAGACATATACGTCTTGATTTACTTTGAAGCAAGTGTTCATTTCTTTTCTGGAACAAGTTGTTTCTGAACTTCAAGAAATTCATACAACTTCTGAAAGATAAAATACAAATCTTGCTTCTCAGGACAGAAGAAATGCTGCAAAAAAATGCCAGTGATTTGTGAAAAGCAACGGGAATGTGTCCTTGTGCAGCTGTTAAACAAAGGGCTGGTGGGTCAAATACACTCAGGGATGCGCTTCAGATTGTGATGATTTAAACATAATCTCCGCTTAAAATTGAAGGGATTTCTTCGCAAACCCTCTTGAATGTTGCAGGAAATCTTCGTGTTTTACTCGTGTGCAACTACAACAAGTAAACAATTAAGTACCTAAGTCAATGTCCAAGAAAACCATCTTCACGTGTGGAATTTTTCTTTAACTGGCTGTTGGGAGAATTCATTTATACACCCGTTGTATCCTTAGCAAAAATATTTTAAAATTAGAACACAGATTTGTTGGAGAACCTGACAATCCTTGACAATCATTATTAAATAAGCATCATACAAATGTGCGTTGATATTTTTAATATGTACCTTAATTGTAATATATATATACATAATTGCTTTGATATGGATGTTAATTTGAAGGAATTGAGGAAGCTATGAAAGATCGCAGAACAACCAAAGATACACTTGGGCATCTGCTATTGGTAAAGATGAAAGAGTACCTTAAGTGTAAAGCTTGCATACACACAAGAGAAAAAAACAGTTTTAATGCACTTCATTAAACTGATGGGGTGCTTATCAATCGTGCTCAAAGTGTACATAGCAGAGGATGGTTTCGATCCATCGACCTCTGGGTTATGGGCCCAGCACGCTTCTGCTGCGCCACTCTGCTGACAGCTGTTATGGGGTGATTCAACACAACTGCTCTATCTTTGCTTTCTAAAAGTGCGCCCAAGATGAAAAGTCTAAACGGTAAACGCAGACGTCACTTTGAGCACTTGGTCTTTTATAGTACAAAACATCACCCGCTGCTCTACATGGGCGTGTCTTCAATATCGTTGAGAACCAAACCTTCTGCTTTCCGAGGCAACTGATTCTTTCGTCGTTAATTCCCAAATCTTCAATGAGAATCAGTGAAACGAAAATCAAACACGTACACACTCGCGTCCTAACCTGAAAGAAAAATCTACACCCACTTTATAATACTGAAAATGATTCAGGAAGTACAGCAAAGTACTAAAACCAGCGAATGCATCTGCATACATAAAATGTCAATTTTTCAAAAGTAAAATCTTCAGCTTTGAAAGATTGTCATCCATATATTTTCGTTTTTCTCTTTTTTTTACATAACACGCTTTCGAGAAACAAACTGTCTTTTAATTAAGGCTTCATTAGAAAATGTGTATCTTGGTTTGCTAAGTTAAAATCGGCACATCCCAGTGGGCAAAAGATGTAGAATATACGACTATTAAACGCATACCTTAGACGTGTAAATGTGCTCCGTAACTGGTCTAGAATGAAATTCTAATATACGTATATCGTTATACGTCAATTAGACATCTATGATTATATGTTTATTATACATAAATGGTTGGAGTTCTATTATACGGATAAATTTAGAAGACTATAATACATATATAGTTAAAGGTCTATTATACATCAAAGAAAGATTTGTATAGGTGTAGAAACTAGTAAAATAAAGCCAATGATTTATTTTAGAAATGTATTCTTAAAATATACAATTATTCACACCTGAAAAATATGTAGTTCAAATTATAGATTATATACAATATTGTAATCAACAAATGTCTAATCATCATAAAAAAACACAACTAGTAAACTTCAGTTACAAATTCTAGTAACATGGCAATATATATATAGTAATGACAAACACAAACTAATTACATGAACACGCTAATATTTAACTCAAAACCACATTTCGATTCAAATATAAATTTTAAAATTTACAACTTCTTTATTTCCACGAAAATATTATTAATGTAGCACAAACGCTACTTTATAATAAAGACAGAAAGAAACTGTTTTGTGGCTCATGGTGATCCTCCTCTCGATACTAATGAAATGTTTAATATGATCCCTCGAGAAAAAAAGGAGTCAATTTCCGCCTGGAATGATTGATGCCCCATCAAACATTTTGTAATATCCCTGGAAGTTTATACAGTAGAATCCTGGTTCGTGGCTTAAATTCAAGGTAAACAAGACTAAGGAAACGAGTTGGAAACTTGATGTCGGAGTGGGATTTAAATCACCCGGAACATTTCACTACATTGGGCAGCATGTGCCAGAGAGCAATATCTGACATTCCTTCGATAGCTCAGTTGGTATAGCAGAAGAGTGTAGTAGAATCAGTGGCAACCCTTAGGTTGCTGGTTCGATTCTGGTGCGAAGGAAGGTGCTTTTCTGTACTTTAACCAAAGAGATAAAAAAGCGAATCTGTTTCATTCAGACATTGATCAAAAGCTCAATAAACGACGAAGCAGAGGCTCCTGTTCCGAATTCAGCCCACGTTTGATTGTCTTGTTTTGGCCAAGATCTGATCTTTGAATTAAGGGACTACACTGCAGGCGTTGTAATTCAAAAATACATACAAATGTCAAGTTTTTTTGTAGATATAAAGGTGTTCTCTGTTTTCAAAGGATAGTTACTTAATTGGCATAATGATTTGGTATTGATTTTGTATCGTTGTATTATAAAGTTTGTGCTTTCTGTGTTTTTATCGTATTGTGAACTTATTTTTTAAACAAATGCTTACAAAAGCAAACACGGCACACATCTGTTTATACCAGTGGTGAATTGTACATTTTTATTAAGTACAAGCTACTGTGCCCTTCTGGGAGTATAACAGGTTCGATATAAGTGGCAAAAATATAAAAGGGGAAAATACCCCAGACTGCGTGTAAAGCCCTCGTTGTGACTGTTTTAGATCAAAATGGCGCACTGTGCACGAAATGTTGCAGAACCACAATCTGATATTTTGATAATTATTATTTTAATAATTTGATCAAATTGAGGCCCAGGATCCAAATCTTCAGTTCTGATTTTTTTAAGTGATATCTTTCCTTCCTGTCGTGGAAGTCACAAGATGTGAGCAATTGTTTTTCTACGTTACGATCCAAAGAGCCTCAGACGCACTGTAACCAAACCAGGATGGATTCTGCTGGGAGCCGGACTGAGCTCATTCTCACTCCCTGTGCTAAAAACAGAATTAGCTCTTCCCCGAAGATCGTCTACAGCTGCTGGATGGTGCTCTGCGTCCTACTGCTCCGGCAATTACTTTAACGAAAGACAGCTCACTCGGGCGCTTTTAACCTTCTCGCAGCTACGGGCGAGATTGACGCTCGCGATATGAAGCCACCCGCTGGTACACATTCTCTAACTTTCACAATCGCGACAGACTTCACTTTTTAAAAAAAAAGTAGATATAGCCCTGAAAAAAGCATTAGCTTTATCAGTTTTTACATTAATCTATTTTGAATCAAAGTTTGATATTTTTTATTTTTTATTGCATTTTACATTATAATAATAATAATCATTATTGCTTACACTTATATAGCGCTGTTCTGGATACTCCACTCAATGCGCTTTACAGGTAATGGGGACTCCCCTCCACCACCACCATTCTCCTGAATGATCACAGAGAGTCAGGACCTCGGTTTTACGTCTCAGCCGAAGGACGGCACCTGTTTACAGTTTAGTGTTCCCGTCATTGTACTGGGGTATCAGGACCCGCATGGACCGCAGGGTGTGCGCCCAGCGACAGAAACCAGACGTGTGTCGGGCTCGGCTGCGAGCAGGACAATGACGTCACGGGGACAAAGTAGAGGAAATCAAAACGGTTCTATAAAAGACCTGTGTCAGCTGTTGGTTTGCAGTCTGGACTCTAAATCCTCCGATCCGATTTTAAATCTCTCTAATACCTGAGCTGCGGCTTCTTCCGAGTATTTATTCGTATACTTATTATGTGTAAGTGTATAGATGAAACCTTTCATATATTGTTCAGTTTAAATCAAAATGCTTTACTAATACAAGAGAGAAGTATAGTATGAAGGATGTGACAAATTTATGATTTCTTGAAACAAAACGGTTTTTATTTGCATTCGAAATGAAGCGGAATTTTAGCGCGACACACAAACCCTTTGTCTTTTTTAAAGTGATTTTTAAACAGACATAAATGTAGAAAACGTGTTTTTTTTAGCACTACAATAGCAGGGTCAGTGGCGTAATGAATAACGCGTCAGGCCTCGCGTCAGAAAATTATAGGTTGGACTGCCGTCTGGCTTGTTGAGTTTATACCACTTACATTCTTTTATATAAATGAACTGCACCTGAAAGCTATAGAAAACACTTTGGGTAAGTTGTCTGCAGCCTCATGCGAATTTCGACAACTTACCCAAAACACTGTACTGTCTGGAGATCAGCTCCAGCTCTGAACTCAATTGCAATGAAAAACCATTCGTAACAAAACTGGAGAACAGCTGAACTTGTGCTCAGTTCGGTGATGAGGGTTCAGAACTGTCATTGTTGTAATTAGCACGAGCTGCAGAGGCTCTGAATCAGACCATGTCAATTAGTCTGATCAGTGTAGGACACGTTAATGTAGAATTATTAATAGGTTTATTAGTTAGTTCAGGTTTACCCACCTGAACTAATGTAGAATTATTACTTGGTCTGTCTCTTGTTTGTATATAAATGAATGTCTCTGACAACTTAATGTTAGTTTTACGATGTAGGTCAGGCGTTGACATATGCACGAGTATACGAAATGTCTCACTCCTGATTCAACTCATGTTCTATAGGAGATTGGCGATTCCTCCTGTTTCTCGTACAACCATATCAGAACAGAAGCCCGTGTCACCCAGCTGTGATTCAAGATCGACTCGCATCTTTATCCCTTTTTTGTTCGTGATCATTATTTTCTTTAGTTATGATCAATATTGAACTTTTTCGAAATGAAATGACAATAATCAAACATGCAGGCAGATTTTTGAAAAGTATTCGGAATTGACAGGGTCGTCAGAAAATGTGAGAAAAGGAAAGTTATGTAAGCTCTCACACAAAGCATTGAAGATTGGAATCTTGAGTGTAAAAAAGGTACCCGTCTCCCAATGATAGGCAGGGATACACACCATGACACTAACTAGGAGTGGTTGTCAGCTGTTAGGAGGCATTTCCTCTTAACACTACTATTGTTTCGGGTTTCGGCTTTTACAACAGAATAACAAAACGGCTTCAATTACGTCGATTAGACTCAGCGAAACTTTAACACCTATGATATTACGAGTGCTTTGCACATGTCGAACTTCAAGAAGGAACTACTACAACAGTTGTGGACATAATTCAATACCACCGGCAAAGTCCAATGCCGGCAACGTCTGAGAAAATAATGTTCACTCATGGAATTTGGTCTTTGAATGGCTGGCGGGAAAATTCATTTATACTCCTTTTGCACCCTCAGCTGAAACATGTTAAAATAACAACGCAGATTTGTTGGAGAACCTGACAAGAATTATTGGGATAGCACTGTATGTATTCTGGTTTATTTACTTTAATTTTAATATAAATGTAAACATGCATGCTGTATAATCTATTGTAATTTTAAAATATGTTAGCTGAGGATGCGAGGGGGGCTATTACACCTTGTGAAACACAGAAGGAACTGTAAAAAAGGCTGGTATTTGAATAAAATTGGCGATCACAAGAAAACCACAATTTATGTGGTATTATCATCAATATCCTTCAAAATCGACGTTCAAATGAAGGATTTGAAGAAACTATGAAAAAAGCAACAGTAGTAGCAAAGGATTTTGATTTCTGCTCTTCAAGTCAGTAGATCACCGTAGAGTTGCGCCCCTACAAACAGCACAAAGGATGAATCCCACCTCCTTTGTTATTGCTACGTTTGTGCCGGTGAAATTAGCGTTTGTGCTATTGAAAGCATCCCGGAAGATGAAGGTGCAGTCACTTCCACATGTCATGATATCATTAGATTAGACGACAAGAGCTGAAGCCCCCCCAGTCCAAGCCAGCAATGTGAGGAAGATGGGTATGGAGGAAGGTAGTGTGGCCGAGTAGTCTAAGGTGCTGGATTTTAGGCTCCAGTCTCTCTTGGGGTGTGGGTTTGAATCCCACCACTGCCAAATGTTAGTATTTTAAGACCTACAATACGATCAGTAAAAGCACTTTTTGTTAGGCTGCGGGAGGTGTTAAGAGATAGACTTTCTAAAAGACAGGCTGTCAGCTTAACATCAAGGCAGAAGAAATATTTTGTTTTCTCAACAGAAATTCTCTTTGGCACTTTCAGCTTTATGTAGGGAAAAACGTCTGCCGAGATCACTTTTGAGCCAATGCACATGATAGTGTGCCAGCAAGTACATTTAATATTGGCTGTGGTGGCAAGCTGCTTTTGCCTGTGAAACTTTTACTTCTTCACACCGAATCGTTGGCAGGGGTAAAGCTTATTAAATCTTTGAACATAGCGCTCCATCAGAAATACTTTGTTCGTGATCAAAAGAGATCAGAGGATTAACTTCATGATTTCACATAGCATACCTTACAGGAAAGATTTAAAAGGGGAATTGATTGTGCTTCTTGATGTTGTTCCTGTGGTTTCCTTGGATACAAAGGTGAATGTTCTTTGACGTTCTGCTAGAGTATCCACTGGGTGGGCTTTATCAATCAGCTCGGATAGGTCATCAGTGCTCCATCTCTGGAAAATAATCAGCACTGTCGTTTTTTCCTGTGCTGTCTTTTAAAACATATAAGATCACGAGTTTACAGATTTCTCCAAATAACAACTATACATTTTAACCCAGCGGTTAGCATTCCTTCAATCCAATAGTTTTACTCCAGGTAAAAAGCAGCGAAATATATAAAGAGATGATATTCAAATATTTCAACGTTCTTATTAGATTACCTGTATGGAGATATCGCTCAGAATTCCTAATATGATTTTGAGTTCAGTTTTGCTTTACTACTTTCAGAGTCTTTTATTGACCTTGCTGAAGCAGAGAAGTGACATAATCACAAATGCGACCTACCTGTGCTGCTGTTTCTGGTTAATAATGATTATTGCGAGGAAAAAAAAAACAGCTCCTTGCATTAAGAGCAAGAGCAACCAACGCGCTCGCTTGTTGAGTTGGGTTTTTTTCCGTGGTGCTCTTCCTCAGATGCAAAGTTATTTGGCGAGCAAGGACCTCTGAGAAGGAGCCTGAATCCGGCAAAAACTCAGAAATTCTAATATCGCACTACCGTCTTGTGTACAGAGATCTGCTTCTTCCTTTTTGAGTGTTTTGGTGTTTAAGAGCATGCTTCCTACCTCGAATGTTAGTTTCAGGAGATGTGTTACCGGATCACAGATCATCTTGAAAAGATTTGGGGATGCACTGGCTCAGTTATTTGAAGGAACCTATACCACCAACGCACTTCTGAGAAGCACCTGCACATTTTCGCAATCCTCTCTCTCACCTACAAAGTTATGAAGACACAGACGACCAACAAAAACTAATTTGATTCACTCAAGGCTTCACTCTTCTGTTGTGATGTCATTTTAATTAGTGTTAGCTGTGATGAGGTGTTGTTTCTGTCTCTTAAAGTTTAAGAGTCTGCTCCTTTCTTCCTGGTATAGAAATAACATGTTCCATCTTTGTTTACAAACACCACTGTAAATTATTTGTCCATCTCTAAAGCCTGTGTGTATTGACAAGGCAATTCAAAAGCATATATTAAATAAGAAAACGATCCTTCTTGTTACCATTCACGTGGTTGGAGCGTTGTTTCGCCCTTTAACGTTCTTTTAAAATATTTACAAACAGGGCTTTATCACTGGAGTTGTGTGCATCGGTCCATGAACATCAACTGTACTGGTGTTTTTCTATGCGTAATTTAATCGCAAGCACTTAAAAGATGCAAAAAGGTTTCAAAGAAAACATAATTGAAAGACAATCGAGTAAGGAGGTAGAAAAACGCACCCCCCCCCGTTGAAGAATCAACCACCGTCGCCCATGTGACTGGATATAAAAATAAATTATTCATTTTGCCTAGTCTCTGGAAGCTTCGATGCGATTATTTTCCCTTCCTTATTTCTTCATTCCCATTAATTTACTTTGTAGTAGAAGAAACGCGAAAGTGGGAAACTGCAGGCATTCTTCGTGAAGGGTGGATTGTGTTCAGTGAACATATGAACATCTTTACGTCAGTTCCACGATCGGCACCCTAGGGGATGTAGCTCAGTGGTAGAGCGCATGCTTCGCATGTATGAGGTCCCGGGTTCAATCCCCGGCATCTCCAGGTGTCTTATATTACTGTGCTCACATCACAGTCTTCTGTGGAGTGAGAACTCTTTGCTCGTGTTCATAGAGAGACAGGTTTACACAATTAATTTCAGTCACACACGAAGTGCTACAGTGTTGCTCTGCTGTTTTAAATGTACCTCCAAAGCATTTCGTTCTGTTAACTACCAAATGATTTGAACTAATTTAATGTCATATTCAGAAAATCCAGAGAAGGTCATCAGTCTTTTAGTGGCTGTTGAAGAAAACACCTGTTGAATCTCACCAGGGATTTCTTGAGAGATCATTCAGCGAGCGAGTCCTCCCTCTGGACTCCAAACATTTTGGGTTAAACTGTTATTCACATACTCTAACGAAGAGAAACGTTAGTGTCTTCCGGTGTGTGAGGCCATTTCTCAAAAAAAAAGTTATATAAATTGAATTGTTCTACTTTTTAGGCTTGCATAGTCTTATTAATATTTCAGTTAAATTTTAACTGTAGTTTTTTTCTGTAGTAACATCAGTTGATATTAATATTAGTCCTGATTTATATGTTTTTGTCATGGTTGATCTTAAGTAATTTTGTAATTAGTTTCAGTTTTGAAAAATCGCGCAGAGAAGGTACCAAAACTGGTAATGTTCATATAATGTGTAATGCATTAGCAGCATTTTGGGTTGAAAACAAAAAGTATATCTTGGTATGAATCCTAACACATCATAGGCAGCGTTCTAGGACTTCTCGCTTCAGATAAAGTTGTCAATACATCATAGATTTCTACTCAATCAATATCAGCAGTTTTATCGGTACCGAACGCTAGATATAGATCCTGGCAATACTTCGTGAGATCATTGTAAGAAAATCCAAAATACTACGGAAGGAATCAAATTTATACGTTTCTTTGGATCGAGAAGATGATCATTATGAGACTCAAAACATGCCTGTCTTTTCTTTTTTCGAGGACAAATGGATTATTGAGGTGTAAAGATGGGTTCAAAACCAAAATCACCTGCTATCGCTGCTGTTTCTTCAAATCCTTCAACTGATCATCGATATCGAGGAATAATATATAGTTTCTTCAAATCCTTCAACTAATCATCGACATAGAGAAATAATATTATACAAATTGTGGTTTTCTGTTAATTGCCAATTTGACTGTAATTACATCTTCGTTTACAGATGTCTTGCATGTATCACAAGGTATAATAGTCGTCGTGCGTCCTCAGTTAAAATGTTTTAAAAAGTACGACAAAAGTACAACATTTATGGTTACATCCATATTAAAATGAAGGTAAATATACCAAGATATTAAAATACAATTGTACAGTCCTAACTTAATAATGCCTGTGAAGTTTTCCAACAAATCCGAACTGTAATTTTGAAATATTATAGCTGAGAATGAAAAGAGAGTACAAAGATCAAATTCAATGAGTGAAAATGCACCAGTAGTTCTCTAAACTGAGTTTCTTCCCTGAAATGACTCGCTTGCGAAGCACCAAGCAGCCTTGAACGGATCGCGGAAATCAAGTATACAGTACAGATGGATTCAGAGTGTGCTTTCCAACTTTTGTGCAACATTTTCCTTTGATAGGGCAGAGTTGTCTTCACAATCTGGGTTAAATAAAAAGGAGTGACGACAGTGTTAAACAGCTTTCCTTCTTGGGGAACAACGGTTGTGTTCCATATTTCTAATTATTTTGGTTTCAAGATCGCAATTTAGTGTGAAACATAAAAGCCAGCTGGATAAGCTTTATTAATTTCCCTCACGGGATCAATAAAGTATCTATCTATAAATCTCTTACACGTCATTTACAATGGCCTTTCAACTAATAGCCGGTGCCGGGATCAAACTCTAGCTGTTCGTACAGTACGAGTTGCGTAAGGCTCTGTAACGCGCAGATGAGAAACTAACCTCTGCTTCTTCATTATATACACAGCGAGCTATATACGCGGGCTTACTGCCTCCTACGGGCTCTGTATTTGATTGCGGTACAAGACCGGCCGTGGAGTTAAAGTGAGACGGGTGTGTACATTAAAAGGCTCATAGCGTCCCTGGGAGGGCTCAAACCACCACCCTTTTGGTTAACAACCGAACCACAAAGACTCATGTACAGCTTAACACTTCTCGGTCTCGGTGAAAGTGATACACTCCGTAAAATTTCCAGAGATTCATTTATTTTTAAATGAAAATCACCAACAGCGGCCGAGATCTACTGGAGTTTTTTCATTCTATACTGCGGTTTCTGAAGGGTACCCTGTGAAAATACGCGTTTTGACGAGAAGGGATGGACATATAAGGTCAAAAGGCTTGGGGAATTGAACTTTAAGGTGAAGACTGCGGTCAGACGTGCTACCGTTGCACCATGGGGTACTTAATTTAAAAAAATAGGAAAAAAAAATCAGTGTTCCTGGATCTGTAATTGAGAACAACACCTGCACAAGAGTTGCGCAGGAAGAATAAAATGTGGTCTGGGAAGAAGAGTCTCTTCGGAAGAGCGGCGCTCTTAACGGATTTTTTTTTGTGAAGCTGATTTGTCTCCTTTGGGGAATTCAAAGGCACTGACAGGTATGACCTCGTGGCGCAACGGTAGCGCGTTTGATTCCAGATCAGAAAGCTGCGTGTCAGCTATTGGTTTTTCAGGTTCTGCTGGTCCTGAACACGGAATTCACACCATGCAGTTGAGTTCTATCTGTACACCACATAGATAATCTAAACAAAATAGAGCAGTACAGGACACGCAGTGTGGAGCTCACACAGCGAATAGCCTTGAACACAAGAGAAAAGGCACCGTTCACATCTGCTAAACATCACGTCCAACTTTAGAGACAGCTGCATCAGAGAATGGAATCCCGGAAGTTTCAGATAACCTTTTTTAATACAGGTTCAAGCAAACCTGAAAGTAAATGAGTTTCCGGACACTTTTGTTTTATTAAAAAAGTGTCTGAAGCCTGAAAATGTAATTTGAAAAAAAAAAACGCTATTGGACATTAGCAGGTGCTTTTTGTAACGATTTGCTATTTCATGCTGGAAAACAAAGGAAACAGACCCAACGTTTGCTTTCAGGTGCGGTTCATTACATAATAGACATCTATTACTGAGGAGCTTGAATATAATTTACACGAGCCAGGTAGAAGTCGAACCTACAATCTTATGATCCGAAATCAGACGCGTTATTTACTAAACCGCTGGCATTTCACATAACCTGAATTCCCCCATAGTGTGCTCAGCGCCGCTACTAGTAATGCACCGCTCCGTTTAAAATTTCAAAGTGAGAAACATGTGTTTTCTGATTTTTATGAGTTTTAAAATATAATCTCTTTAAATATGACAAGGGTTTTATGTTTCGCACTGAAATTCCGATTGATTGAGAATTCAGAGAAAGACTGTTTTCTTCCACAACACCGTATAATTATCACATCCACCAGACTCTCCAACCTCTCCAGACCTTGCTGGGTGAGCATTTGCTCCGATAAATTAGGTCACGTATCATGTTAAATCATTTCTTCTCATCACATTTCCTGGTGCACGTTTTCTCTATGAAAAAAAGTACATTTTTCCCTTGCACGATTTTTCTTTTTTATCAAAGCTTACAGAAAGAAAAAAGAAGAAGAAATAGTGTCGCAAAAGAACTCTGTCGCCCTTGGGAGACGTCAAACGCATTGGACATGAAAAATGCCAGATTAAAGCCAGTTCTCTTCGTTTCTCAGTGTCGGGGCTGCTATGTAAAGGAGGCAATTTGCTCTGAGAGCAGGTTCAGCGCTTACTGAACGCAGATGTCTCAGAGCGGTGTGTCCAATTGGCTGTAAAAGGTGATGGTTATCCTGTCACCGTAGCTTAGTTGGTTAAAGCGCCTCTTTATTAAACAAAAAAAACGAAATTCAAATCCCCGCCGTGTCTTTCTTCCTTTCTTGTAGTACAGAACGTACCATTTTGGGCACTCACAAAGGGCTTGTTTTCGTTAAATGCATGTGTTCATTTCCTTTCTGGAAAACTTATTTTTGATGAAATTCACACAGCTTGCGGAAAATGAAATCCAATTCTTGGTTATCAGTGCAGAAGAAATATTACCGGCTGGCAAAATAAACGGTTAGAGATTTTTTTTTTAACCGGGAATTTGTGATTCGAGAGAACAACCTACAAGTCAGTCTCTGTGGCGCAATCGGTTAGCGCATTCGGTTGTTAACCGAAAGGTTGGTGGTTCGATTCCACCCAGGGACGAGTTTCTTTGGCGATGTAAATATTGTCTTCGGTCGATTGGATTTCTCAGCGAAACCATAGCCATTTTAATATTTGCAACAAATGCGAGTGTTTAACACGTGTCAGGATCACCAGGAAATGTCCAATAATGCCCAACATCGTAACTCCCCAGAAAACCATATTCACCCAAGAAAAATGATCGTCGAATCGTCATTTATACTCCAGTTGAATCCTCTGCTGAAATATTTTAAAAATACAATGCAGGTTTGTTTGAGAACTTGACAAGCATTGTTACGATAGCACTGTGCAGTTGGATTTTGATATTTTGACATATTTACCTTAAATTTAAACATAAATACTATATAGTCTATTGTAATTTTAAAATATGTTAGCTGAGGATGCAAAGGGTTGAAAGGGAAAGGTCAGAGGGTATAGTAACAACAAGGTTAGGATTGGTGGAGGTGGTAGGGGTGTTGATGGTTTTTCTCTGTAGAGGATGATTGAATGTTTTATCCTTCTCTGAAGTGAGAAACTGGAAGAGTTGGGAGTTGAGAGATCTGATGAGGTTATATATTAAAGGAAGTTGATGTGGAGCTGTTAGCAGTAAAAATTACTTAATGTCTTTGATGTTGTCATCAAAGATAAACTGTAGTCAGCAAAGATAAAAAGAAAATTATCTTTGCTTACTGCCCTGTCTTTCTCACACCTGAAGAAGGCTCCACAGCCGAAATGTGATTCTTTTCTTCTCTTTTCAGCAGGAATAGTCCTTTACTTGTTCCTTTGCAGCCTACGCATGCTGACGCAGCTACTCACCTGATATTTAACATTCCTATAATCACAAATATGAATACCACTGTGGGTATTTTTTCCATGATTATTTATTCTGTCATTGAAGCATATTTTATATCATACCGAAGTGTCATAATCACTGAATTTTTTTTTTCATTTAGAAAATAAGAAAATGATAAATCACTATGAATTGCATTTAGCCTGTTCTGATCTAGATATTCTATATACTTTAACATGCCATGTTCACAATGTCACAACTCAGAAATGCAACAGTGAAGTGTTGTAATAACAAATGTACATACTGTTGGTGACATTGAGATGTTTTGGTAATGAGGAAGGAGGGACATGCAATGTTCACAGGATCAAATTTAAAAAACAATACAGTAAAATTTATTGTACTTCAGGATTATGAGAGCCTGTTACATTGTGTCTCACACCTCAGTGTCAGAATTTTGAGACGTTTTATAACCAGGGGGAAAACACTTTAACCAAATCAGCCAAGGTGCTGTCAGAGTATTAACATCATGTCTGCGTCGGTGATTACAGCTGACTATCGCTGGAGGACAGTTCACTGTGAACAAGTCAGCCTGCATAATGAGGGGGAAGAGACTGACCTCTGTGATGCACTATAGAGTTACACTAACATTCAATCAACTGTTCTATGCTGCATTCTACCCTAGTGGTAAATATTGGTTTCCGTGCGTGTAATATTCCTTTTTTTGTCAAATATTTTCAAGCACAAAGTTTGCTGTTGAAAATAAGCCTTGTGGTTCTCAATGTTGTGATCCTTTTCCCCCAGTGTCACCCAAATTGATACATTGTGCTTTGGCAATTCTTCAGGCTATATTGTTTAGAGGAGCTCAGTTGAATTAGTTTGCGTAGATAAAGTATTTCTTTTCCCTTTAATCCTTTACAACATATTACAGTTTCAATACATTGTATCTTTCTTCCTACTAATTGTAGCGGCAATGCTTGTTAATAAGACAGAATTAAGTGTTGCTGTGCTTTCCCAAATAAGGCCCCATCTCTCTGTTCATCTCTGTGGTGCAGCCACAGAGAAACTATTCATGCAGGCTGATTTAAGGTTTCTTTGATAAGGGACAGCTCCCAAATGGGGATGCACTTAGCTAAGCCTGGCTATCATGATCAATGGTCATCCATTGGCGCCTATCTGTCTAGGGTGTGCCAGATGGACATCTGGACTGCATTCCTAAGTGTCAGGAGTAAGTGACTCATATCTCACCTTGATCAACCAATCAGGGACTGGTAGGGCCGAGTAACCCACGTGGGATTCTGATGCCCATGGAACTTTCAGCCAATGAACGAGCTGAAGTTCCTCCAGGTAAAAACAGGCAACACAGAGCTCCCAGAAGGAGAATTTCTAAGGAGAATTCCAGGGGTGCGAGACTATTCTAAAGAATTCCAGGGAAGGACAGCCCAGGAGCAGAAAGGCTCCCAAGGGCAGGACATTCTCGCAGCGCGCCTCCTGACCATCCTGAGACATTTTCAATACATTCTACTGAATCTTTCTTCCTACTAATTGTCATCATTTTTTTCTGGCTTGATCTTGTAATCAGAGATTTCAGAATATTCCTTAAAAACTAGTAAAAGAAGAGGGACAGATTCGTGCACACTAAAAAATATGAAAGGGTAGCAGGACACAGTAACCACCAAACATCTTATAGATTATGAATGTGCCTGAATTTTTTCAGTGATTTAGAGGGTTCTGCCATTTTAGATGTTATACTGTTCCTGTGTGATGTATCAAATGTGTTATTTAAATCTCCAGTCATTACTATATCAGTCTGAAGGCCTTGCAGTATAGATTGCAATTCATCCAAAAATGCCGTTTCCCACTGGTGATACACACAAGGAAATTCATGTACATTTCCCCCCCAAATCAACCAATTTAAAATCAAATACCTCCCTCCTCATCTGCAGGTGGAGAGATTAATGTCCAGAAGAAATACAGGTTTAAAAGTCAGGAGCATTGATAGTCCTATTTTAAAATTATGCTAAAATGCTCACAATATATTTAAAAAGTTCTGTAAAATGCAAAAATAATTAAAAAATATTAAAATAAGGTTAAAAGAAATGATACACAGTTATAAAGCTCAGGAATGATCAATTTGAAGTTACAATCCACTTACAATATGCCATTATTACAATTGGCCCAGTGGGCAAAAGATGTAGAATATACTTCTATTAAACACATACCTTAGACATATAAATGTGGTCCGTAATTCGTCTAGAAAGAAATTCTAATATATCGTTATATGTCAATTATACATCTAAGATTATATGTTCATTATACATAAATGGTTGGAGTTCTATTATACGGATAACTTTAGAGGACTATTGTACATATGTTTAAAGGTCTATTATACATCAAAGATAGATTTTATAGGCATAGAAACTAGTAAATCAAGCCAATGATTTGGTTTAGAAATTTATTCTGAAAATATACAATCATTCACACCTGAAAAATATGTAGTTCAAATTATACATTATATACAATATTGTAATCAACATATGGCTAATTATAAAAAAACACAACTAATAAACTTTAGCTACAAATTCTTGTAACATGGCAATATATATAGTAAAGACAAACACAAACTAATTACCTGAACATGCTAATATTTAACTCAAAAACACATTTCAATTCAAATGTAAATTTTGAAGCTTATAACTTCTATATTTCCAAGAAAATATTATTACAATGTGAAGTTAAGACCAACTTTTGCTGTTCACCATTTGCAAAGACCTCTAGAATTGTCCTAACAGTTAAAACCAGCAACTTATCATTTCCAGTGTCCAGACTTCCAGGCCCCCTGCCTTGCATACGCAATCTACAAACAAAGCATTGTGTGCTCCTTTATTTCTTTTTCTGTTGTTGTTGGGTGGGACTTCAGCACTGCAGCTAGGAGAAAATTTTATAATATTAGTACTCAAATAAATGATGATTATCTCTTCTATAAATATCTATAAACTAAATTTTGTGGATATTTTAACTTGATCAAAGTACAAATGTAACGTAAAAACATCTTAAAAATCAATAAGCAATACCTTGACAACATTGTGAACACACTCCCTCTGACATCACTGCCACCTACTCTCCAAAGTTGGTTTATTTGGAAATAATATTATATTTGAAACAATATTAGAAGCTTTTTTTACTATTGGATCTTCATTAATCAACTAATCAGACATACACATAACCCATGACCACTCAATGGAACGAACACATTTTCACATATTAACTGCACTTTTCTGCAGTATTTGCTCAGTCTTAGAATACAAAGTGACCATATTTCAAAGTTAAATTGTAGTAACATTTTAGAACATAGAACATTATGTAAAACACTTTATTTTGGCATTAAAAGATAAGTAATATTATACATTATAAACTAAAAATAAGAAATTATGCCAGAGATGGATCCTATTAATCAGATGTTGGCTGTCAAATTTTGACCCATCTGTAACCTAGAATACTAGTGAATATTTTCTACACCACAGAGAGAATATACAGTAATATTATACCAGCAGCAAAGACTCGCTTGTGTGTACAGAACTCATCCATTGTGCTTAGCCTCTTGATGTGGAACTGGGAGTCCAACAGTTCTGTACACCTTCCCACACGCCTCAGTTCATCTCTGATCTCTATCAGGAGACCCAATACCCACTTCTGAAACTCTGAAATAATTCACATTTTGTATTAACATTTGAAAGGAATTGGATCAGGATTTTCTTACACTATTGTTATATTAGCATTACTGTAGTGTTGCTAATGTGCTACATGCAATTTATAATCTTACAAATTTTAAGTTCCCACATTTGTAGTTGATTTTAAGTGATCTTCACCTTCAAACTATTTTAGGTGCCATTTATTGCTTATTAAAGTACTATTTTTAATCAAAATAATATTCAGTAAGACCAGTAAGTAGTATAAAGCGACACCTTTCGTCAAACATTTTGACAGGTACCATGCCCCCCATTTCAGCCAATGGGAGGCCGTGGTTGGCGGATGTTCCGCCCCCTTTTCAACCAATGGTGTGTTGCTATGGTCGGATGTCCCGCCCTCCACCGGAGCTAATGATTTATAAATAAGTGTATGAAAGCACGTATTAGCGATGAGGGTTGGAAGGCGATCATATCTGCCGCGGGGTTGAGCGCGCTCTATTATAACTCTAGGGAATTGGGGAGTTACGGTGACGTGGGAAGTCTGGCGAGAGCCACGAGTTCCCGGGGTGTGAGCGCCAGTCGCGGCCGGGTGTCAGACTGGTTGTCCGGCCAGCTGGCTTATACGCTGCACAAGCAGGCGCACCTGAGCTTTAAGAGAAACAGGACGCTGGTACCCGAAATGGACTGGCAGTGGCAGGCCGACTTGGTGGACATGAGAGACTACAGTGAGTTCAACGATGGTTCCTGTTACATCTTATCACGTATGAACATGTTGTCTAAATATGCCTGGGCCATGCCACTGAAAAGTCTGGAGGGGGCGGTTACAAGCGCTTTCCGAAATATACTTCAAGAGGGTCGTACTCCTAAAAAGCTACAAATGGACGAGGGAAAAGAATTTCTTAACAGGACCTTCCAAAATTTTCTCAAATGTGAGAATATTGAACATTTCGTTACGGCCAGCGATGTGAAGGTTAGTGTCATAGAGAGTTTTAACAGAACTATTAAAACTTGGATTTTTCCGCAGCACGTTTCATTTCATGCATGAGCTGATCGATGTTGCAGTAGTACCCTCCAGGTAAGGTACGTGTCCATATAGTCTCATTGCTGACAAACAGAAAATCTTCATCTTGATCAAACGTGTTTAGCGTATGCGGATAGTGCAGCTCGACCAGACCTACTTCCCAGTTCCTGTCCAGGTCAATCGCCTTTGCTAGATACTCTGTGAAGTACGTGCTGGTGTTCTTTGGAAACATTTTTGAGGATGAATTACTGGCCAGCGTAACATTGAAGCCATTGGGGTTCATTTTTCAGTACCTCTATATGTCTCTGACCTCGGAAGCCTTTACCCAACTATTGAATTTATCGCTCCAGCCTCGCCACTTTACCAAAAGCTGTTTGTTTTTACCACGCTCCCTGGCTGTTAAAATCTTTTGGATGCGATAGACGCTTTCAGCAGTGGGGTTTATCTTCTGTAGCTCTCCCGCGTAGAAGGAGCCCTTAATGTCATCGCCTGCGTAGTCCTGCAGTTTGTAATAGGTTTTCAGAGCCGGGGTCCGCTCTTTGACACTGAAAATTTCATCTGTGAAGGTCTGTTCATACCCCTTCTCAAACACTCCCTTTATTTTGGACACCCGCACATGATCACCACATTAAATGAAAACTTTGACGGTTTTCGCTTAAAGTGTTCGCCACAGACAGTTCTCCACATCTCAAAGGAGTTGTCAGTCGTAACAGAAGCCGGGGTTCGTTTAATAGTCGTGTGGTAACTATGATTATAAAAGTAAATAAGATCAGACAGATCGGCAATATATCGAAGTGTTTTTGTGTGTCAGGTACCTCCACATTTTTGTTTTAATAGTTCTGATAAACCTCTCTATCACACTACTGCTCGGTGGGGGAAGGCGGGACATCCGCCCTATAACAACACACCATTGGTTGAAAAGGGGGCGGGACATGGGGCTTTAAAGTTTTGACAGACGCTGCACACCACAGTGGGGCAGACTTGAGTTTTTCAAGTAGCTCTCGGTTACCAGCGTTGGCTAGCAAGGTGCCTGGTACATTGATTGTGAACATATCCCAACCCCTGTGAACACATCCCAACCTTTTAGCTTCTTACCGGCCGCAACTGATTGCTGTTGTGTGAGAGCTCTGACAAGATCAATCATGTGAGAGCCCTCAACGGGTGCCCCCTTGTACACAAATTTTCCTTTTTAATTCCAGGCTATTAATGGTTTATTGCGTGCCATAGTCTTTAACAATATCTCGGCATTTCTCTGGAACCACTGAGACGCGCTGTCGGTCGATGACGGCTGTTGTGGTAACGCGTGTAATAGATCGGCGGGTGCATTTTCGGGTAGTACAACAGTTAAAGTCCCCTCTTCAGAAACCTCCTGGCGTACTAATGTCAAATACCGTTGTAACACCTGACTATACAATTTCACTTTTTCATATTCAGGCAGATGCGAGTTCTGAAAAATGTCTCTCATTTCGTCATCCAACCTGCGGGTTGTTATTTTTCTCACATCGCTTTCGTTGCCGGACCGGTCTTGGAGTCGATCGAGCTGTTTCTGAGGTACAAGGTACATTTTTTTTCAGTGTGGTCCATTATCGGTGTTGTAGAAGCTCCGTAATCAATGGTACTGCAATACTCAACAGTGTCCCGATAATAGTGCCGGACTGGTTCACCAAGAGTCTCTTTCCTTTAAGAGAAAGACCCTTTTGACTAAAAGTCTTTAAAAGCTTATGCGTTCTCTTCAGGGTCCCAAACTGCTTAGCAGGCTTAGCTATTGCCTGTACAAGATCATCTGAAGCCCTACAGAGAATAGCTTTCCGGTGACTGGGGCTGGCTTTTACCAGAAAATGTAAGTGTCAGGTTTCTCCAAACGCGTGAAGACATGACGACGGCCCGAACGTGTTTTTTCTACTGAGTCTATGGTTGCGAGATCACCGACTTTTAGATTCTTTAAATACATAAGCCGCGGGTTCATCTGGGGGGAAAAGACCTGTTCACAAGTGATAGTCATCTGGGGTGTCGGCATTTAAATCCACCAACAAGTAACCGAAAGGTTTTTTAGTAGCGTCATCGAACGCTTTACCGGGGTACATCTGCCAGGACAGGGTTGTAATCTGTAGTTTATCTCTAGGGTTTTTAAACAGCACCATGTACTTTGTATTTAACGCTATGGTTCTACTTTTCCGGCCTTGACAAAACACATTTTGGACGATATACATGATGCTGAGGTTTCGGTGGTGTACGTATTTGGTAAAAGGTTTTTCTATCTCATTATTTTCACACGCAGACTCCATCAAATCATCAACTATAATCAAATTTACTCTATCCGGTGGCAGTAGCTGGTCGTCGGAAAACAACGTCGGTAGCCCTTCTATAAACTGAATGTATGGAAATTTCACAAGCAACTCAGCGTATAGAGGTTGCCAGCAGCTGTAACACCAGACTATGTTTTCGGGTTTACGAGTCATAATGGTATCACCGTTCTCCAAGAGTTATTTTATAAAATAACTTTCACCGCAATTCGAGGGTCTGGACAAAATGCATGAAAAAGTGTTTTAACCCGACATCCATCGTGTTAATATCCGTAGGGCAACGATGTCAAATTTTCTTGCACCACCTGCTTGTCGTACACCACCTTCTGGGTTTTCATTAAGGTCCGGGTCTCACTGCGCCAATCCTTTTTAACACGCACGATCATCGGCTGTTGAATAGAAATGTTTAAATTCCCGGCACTCTGCATAAGGGTTAACGCCATAGTCAAAAACCAAGTCCCGCAAACTCTCAAAGTTAACTTTTTCACAATTGTTCACATTGAGTGTAATGCCTTTCACCTTTAAACAGGCTTTCCCACCAGACAGCTTGTACCCGTATGACTTGGGTCCTGTTGACACAAACTCAGTGATGTGTTGTCCAGCATCGACTTCGCTGGTCAGCTCACCCAAATAGTCACCCAGCCCCGGATTCCACTCACCCTCCCGGCTCACAAAGATAACGGAATCTGTGTCGTGGTACAGACAGCGGCCTTGCAAAGCATTTAGCAGGTTGTATAACTCCAAGCGGGCATAGGCTGATGTAAAGCTAGCGATGAAAATGTTAGTGTTTGAATGGCCCGTATAGTGGTGTTTAGTGTGTTTCCACGTAACACAGACTGTGTCTTCATCGATAAACTCGCAGGCTGACACCTCATGATATGCCGTAAATAAGTACCTGAACAATTCATCGAAGTTTCTCACAATGGTGGTCTGTGGTAAATTGTCTCTTTGCCCATACTTGCCCCACAAACTGGCAATTTTTGAAAGCTGTCTTTTGGCCGGATTCTTTTTAATGTTGCCGGGGTCCAGCCGGACACCCTCTTTTTCATAATATTCGCTGATATATCTTTGTTGTTTCGCGACATCTGTACACCACTCTGGAAACCCCAAAGCTACCTATTTCCCTTTCAGATGCAGTTTGATGTAGTCGGGGAAAAAAGATCGTGTGAGGCCTTTTTGAAATGCCAAATTTAGTAAATTTTACACACTCTATACCCCAGATCTAAGACCATCTGCAATTCAGGGGTGCACCAGACACCAGTCAAGGCGCGATCTTCATCACTGTGCTCGCAGGGAGTGGTCTGTTTTGTTTCAGCACACGTACGACACAGTGTGAAAAACAGTTTTTTGTCAATTTTGGTTGAAAGAACTGGAAAGTACAAACGTCTGGGTGGGTAAACTTTCACCTTCGCTAAACCGAAATACAGTTTTAAATCTCCAAAGTTGTAATTAATTATTCGGGGGTGCCCCAGTGGGTATTTTTAGTTTTGTTCACAAACGGATACAGACTGGTGAAATCATAGTAATGAATTTTTTCACCGGGCTGCGCTGTATAATGCAAACAAATAGCATTTGTTCTCAACCCAAAAAGCGAATCGCGCGGTTGCAGAGGCTCTGGTAACTGCGCAGCTGTTAGAAATTTACCCAAGTCACCATTTTCAACTAGCATGTCTCTGAACTCGTGCTCCCACAAAACACGCACGTTAAAACCTCTCATTTTGAGAAAATTAATTTTCACCATCGTCTTTCTGTACAACCAACCAAAAGTAGTGTTTGTCAGCGGATTAAAATCGTTTTCACAATCACAAACGCCAATTACAGCATAACCATCCAGAAAATATGGACCAACCTTGAACTCACCGGCCATGGTTAACGCGTGTTGGATTTTAACGGGCTCTGTGTGTTCGATGTACATAAGCCATTGAATGCTGGGTGTAGAAAATCGTTTTTGCTGGCGGTGGTAATTTTCATGGGGTAGCAATGCTATCGTCTCTTCCTGTAAAAACGTAAGTCTGAACATGGCCATGCAGACACTAGCGATGGTCACAAACTGAAAGGGGTCGATGCACACAACGCAGGCGGCCCCTGACTCAGTCACGCGTGTCTGTCTGGTCATATTCTTGACCTCGTCCCGAAACCTGACACAGCCTTCTCTTAGAATTGCCACATCCAACTGGCAGTAACGTTTCAACTCTCTCTGTAAGTTAAACACACTTCCCTTGCATTCTTCATACCAAACCAAAAACTCGGCTTTCTCGCTCGGCAGCATGTAGTTAACGCCGTAAAGTTCTGGCGGCGGCATCGGTCCGACATAATTTTGGTTTTCTGAAGTGTTCATCAAGTGTGGAAAATGACCCTTACACCCGGGGAACCCCATGGCGGCCGGCAGTTTGCTTAATTTCATAGGCAGAAAGTTTAAAGAATCGATAAATCTGATGTTCAGAGCTTTTACGGTCATACACATTATCTTAAAACCCTGATTAATTAGTTCAACGTCCATCTTTTCAGCTAACAACTGTCTGATCACTAGGTAATTGTCATATCCCTTGCCATTGTGCGATATGAACGTATGGTTTTTGAAACGTCTATCGATAAATTTACACACAAAATCCTTTAGACAAGTTTCACCATAAAATTCCCAGCTTCGTTTATAGTCAATATGAAGGGCGTGGACGTAATTTGGTATGTGTGTCCCCGTTTCTTGCATGCATTCAAAGTCGAAAAAAATGTACTTGTTTGAAATTTTGGGGTTGTCCAAAGGCAGTATGTAGCACAAATGTGTGTCAGGGTGTTGTTCACGTAGTTACAACGCGAGCACAGTTTCTCTTTACATTTGTGACTTGCGAGGTTATAAACCCCACATTTCTCACAAAAGACCCTGCGCTCGCACTTACTAACACCCGTCGCCGCATTCTGAAAGTGTCTCGCCAAACACTGAGAGCTACGACAAAAGACCTTACAGGCTGGGCAATTCAGAAATTCTGCATCAATTTCGCAACACTGGGGATCTAAACAGGTTTTCCAAGCTTTAACACAGGCGTGTGCGTTCTTGTGGCTATACGCCGCATGGCAGTTAGTGCAAAAATACGCCGCCCCCACAAAAGCTTTAATATTTAAAACCCCGTAAAAATGCTCTTCATGCAGTAGAACAAAAAGTATTTTAGAATTTGGTGGTGTGGGCCCCGTTGTAAAATATTTCCAATCACCCTGGTCATCGTACAAAATTTTAATGACCACCTTTAAGTGTTTTTCAAAAGCTGTAATGTCTGACAAACGAATTTTCTGATTCTCTAGAAAACCCAACTCTTTGTGCATTCGTTTAGCGCCCTGTAACATTTCCCCATCGGTACAACCTTCATTCAACAAACCGTACACACTCCCGGCGAAACACAGATTACCGCCCGTGTAATGTACAGTACAAAGACAAGGTATACATACTCCATAGGTTTAAAATTCAGGAATATGAATGGTCAATTGTTTACAATTGGAGTTTTTATGTTTCGTATGATTTAGCGACTTTTTTACAACATGTAAAAAAAAAACAGCACACCTAAATGACAAAGCCTTGGAGCTACAGAGAAAAACAAATTGCGTTTAAAGTAATTTTAAAGGCTCGAGATAACATTGCACTATAAACGCAAATGTTTGTTTTCTTTGTCGCACTTACGTTTTGTTTCATGCAGTTTATTTCTGACACAAGACATAACAAGCTTGTGTATTTATGACAAAAAAGCAGGGCAACAATTTTCATTGACCTTGAAACTAAAATTGTTAAAAAGTAAGTTAAATGCACATATAGTAAATATATTTTCTCATATAATGGTGTGTTTTTTTTGTCTAAGAATCCTTCATGAATGCTTTAACAGACACTTTGCATGATTAAAACAAATATTTACGAATTTTAACGTTTTATACAATAAAGTTTTATTGTGAACATGAGCCCTGTTTATCGATATCACCAATACAGTTCTGGATTTTATTCTGCCTTCCTATGCACAGATGAATTTTCTTTCACACAACAGCTCGCATATGTGGTAGGGTATTAAAAGAATGATGTTGGCTTTTAACTGATAAACCATTTGCGTTTATACAAAATCACAATGCGTTGTCGCAGACATTGGGACATTCTCTGTTTAAACACCTGTCGTTTTCTCTTATATTGGCTCCTGTGCTTCGGTCCATTTGAGAGAGGAGAAGACACTGAAAAAGTCTTGTGAAAGTGGATTTTGCACCTGCGCCAATGCTGTAGTGGTATCATACAGACGCTCATACAAATCCATCACACGCTGAAAGCTCCGGAAGGCAACATAAAATATTGCTCTGTCTGTTGGTGGATTAGGTATGCACGCTTTTTTAACGTAAAATGCAATGTAAAAAGATCAAATTTGATTCAAAATCGATTAATGTAAAAACCGATAAAGCTCATGTTTTTTATCTAGTTTTATCTATATCTAGTTTTTCAAAGGTCTTTTAAAAAAAATGTTTATCGCGATTGTGAAAGTTAGAGAAGGTGTACCAGCGGGTGCCTTCATATCGCCAGCGTCAGTCTCGCCTGTAGCTGCGAGAAGGTTAAAAGCGCACAAGTGATCTGTCTTTCGTCAAAATAATTGCTGGAGCAGCAGGACGCAGAGTACCATCCAGCAGCTGTAGATGGTATTCGGGGAAGAGCTGATTCTGTTTTTAGCACAGAGAATGAGCTCAGTCCGGCTCCCAGCAGAATCCATTCTGGTTTGGTTACTGTCAGACTGGGCGTCTGAGGCTCTTTGGATCGCAACGTGAAAAAAAAGAACAAAAAACAATTGCTCACATCGTGTGATTTCCACGAGAGGAAGAGAAGATATCACTTTAAAAAAAAAAACAGAACTGAATATTTGGATCCGGGGCCTCATACTTATCAAATTATTAAAATAATAATTATTAAAATATCAGATTGTGTTTCTGCAAAATTTCGTGCACAGTACGCCGTATTTAACAATAAAACAACAGTCACAACGAGGGCTTTACACGCAGTCCGGGGTATTTTCCCCTTTTATATTTTTCCCACTTTATATCGAACCTGTTATACTCCCAAAAGTGCAGAGTAGCTTGTAAATATAAATGTACAATTCACCGCTGGTATAAACAGATGTGTGCCTTGTTTGCCTTTGTACGTTAAAAACACAAAAAACACAAACTTAATAATATAACGATACAAAATCAATACCAAATCATAAAGCCAATTGAGTACATATCCTTTCCTTTGAAAACAGAGAACACCTTTATATCTACAAAAAAAAAACGTGACATTTGTATATACTTTTGAATTACAAAGCCGACAGAGTAGTCCCTTAATTCAAAGATCAGATTTTGGCCAAAACAAGACATTCAGACGGGAGTTTAATTCGGAACAAGAGCCTCTGCTTCGTGGTTTATTGAGCTTTTGATCAACGTCTGAGTGAAAAAGATTCGCTATTTTAACTCTTTGATTAAAGTCCACGAAAGCACCTTCCTTCGAGCTGGAGTCGAACCAGCGATCTAAGGACGCCTCACCATTCCCACTACAGTCCTCCGCTCTGCCAACTGAGCTATCGAAGGGAAGGTGGGAATATTGTTTATCTTGAATTTAAGCCACGAATCAGGTTTCTGCAGTATGAACTTCCAGGGATATTACAAAATGTTTGATGGGGCATCAATCGTTCCAGGCGGATATTGACACCTTTTTTTCTCGAGGGATCATATTAAACATTTCATTAGTATCGAGAGGAGGATCACCATGAGACACAGAACAGTTTCATTCTGTCTTTATTAGAAAGTAGTGTTTGTGCTACATTAATAATATTTTCGTGGAAATATAGAAGTTGTAATTTTTAAAACTTATATTTGAATCAAAATGTGGTTTTGAGCTAAATATTAGCATGTTAATGTAATTAGTTTGTGTTTGTCATTACTATATATTGTAACGCAACGGGGGCTCAGGCGGGCGCCCTTGCCGCATTAGGTCGGCCCCCTCCCAACTGAGGCTCGAACCCGGGACTTCCGCGTCTCTCTGTAGCGACCCAGCCCGGTGAGCTAAAGAGAGAGCTCTTTTCAGCCCAGTAGCTGTAGTCCTGCTATCACAGGGAAGGGCGGTGACGTCACCTGCTCTGGTACGCCGGCTCTTACACAGTACCTGTCGGCCGTAAGCGTTACAATATATTCCCATGTTACTATAATTTGTAGCTGAAGTTTACTAGTTGTGTTTTTTATGATGATTATCATGTTTATTACAATATTGTATAAAATGCATAATTTGAACTATATATTTTTCAGGTGTGAATAATTGTATATTTTCAGAATAAATTTCTAAACCAAATCATTGGCTTGATTTACTAGTTTCTACACCTGTAAGACCTATCTTTGATGTATAATAGACCTTTAACTACATAGGTATAACAGTCCTCTAAATGTATCCGTATAATAGAACTCCAACCATTTATGTATAATGGACATACTGTATAATCAGAGATGTCTAATTGACGTATAATGATATACGTATATTAGAATTTCATTCTAGACCCATTACGGACCACATTTATATGTCTAAGGTATGCGTTTAATCAACATACTGTATATTCTACAGTACATCTTTTGCCCACTGGGGAGACACTACAACAGGTAACACCCCGTGTGAAAAATCATGAGCATCTGTAAAAGCTCTCTACCTGCCCGCTCTTAACAGAGATGTGACGAGGGTCTAAAGGGACATTTTGAGCCGTAGAAACATTTTATCATTCTGTACTTTCCTGTGCAGTCAGGCCAATTCCACTTCAACTGCGCCTGACAACGGAGGTCGTTTTAAAAACAACGAGAGTAAAGGGACACTGCATATCTGCAGAACATCACGTCCGAGTTTCAGGACAGTAACATCAGAGATTGGAAGCTAGGGAGTTTCAGGTCTGTTATAGGTTCATGAAAGTCATACCTTTGCAATAAATATTTCAGAATCCCAGTCAAATCCAGTACAATTGCTGCACAGATCTGCATTCTACAATAAGAAAACTGTTCGTTTAATCAAACACGCCGCATAAAGCATTTTTAAAACAGGAGATATTGTTTTGGAATGCATCTTTCTATAAAAATAAAATGATTTGAAGGGCGCTATAAGCAGAGGTGTGAAAGCCTGCTCTACAAAAGAACTATATCCAGAGGTTTCACCTCGTGAGAGAAAGCATCTCAGAAAACGAAGTTGCAGTCGCTTCCATGCGTCATAACACCACTAGGTCAAACAACAAGAGCTGAAGAGCCGCTGTCGAGAGTAACGTGGCCAAGCTCTCTAAGGAGCTGGATTAAAGCTCCAGTCTCTTCATGAGCATCTGTTGGAGTCACACCGCTGCTATGTATCTCCTTGTTAAAAATCATTCGAGGCATGGTGGCCAAGTGGTAAGGTGTTGGTTTTATAAACCCAAGTTTGTGGGTTCAAGCCCACCTGTATCTACTTCATTTGTCACCACTCTCCCTTAGTTTCAAAGTCTTAAAAAAACTCGCAATGTAGGAGTCTTTATAGTAAGAAGAACATAACTGTCGCCAGTAATTAGGGTTCTTGCATATTCTGCCCTGTTTTTTATTCTACAAAGCCTGTCTCTCTTCACACCCATCTTCCAAATGATTGCCTCAGCATTGGGAAGGAACGTGCATTTGGTATAGACCCACTCCACAGTCTGATCACAAACAGATCGAGTGAGCTGTCAGTCTAGGTTGGAAGTAAGGTTCGAAAGCACTTAAAATCTGACTTAGGAACGAGAAGACTGTGTTTTTTTTCTTTAAACAAGTAAACGATAAAATTATATAAGTAGTGGGACAAAACATTGTCTGCCTGCAAGACTATGTCATGCTAAACGCCACAAATTGTTTTCGTCCAGTCGTGTCAATCGTCCTAAAGTTACGGAAAATCAGATGCAACTGGTGCATTCACCATACATTTCTTCAGGATAGTCGTATGGTTTAAAATAATGAATTCATAGGTTCGTGTCTTTTAAGCTTTGTGTTCCGCTCTCCAAATAGAGGCTTGGGTTCAAATCCCACTCCCGACATTTTTACCCTGTCTTACACTGTTCCAGTCCTCTTGTGCTCGCTGGCAATCACAATAGGAGGCAAACGGAGAAAATGCTTAGCAAGAACATAATGGACAGGAAAAAGCTTAGTGAATGCTTGAATGTGATTAGCAGAAGTAAGGTATGCATTCAAATGTTGAAGCCCGAATTATAAAAGCAGCAGAAGAAAGGTGCAGCACAATGCAATTTGTGAGAATTTGTGGGTTTTTATGCTGCTTGGACTTCTTTCAAGCCTACGAAGGGAGTCACCCCTTTTCATTTTCATTTTCAAACTTCAGAACCGAATAACAAAAAGGTTTCATGTAAGACAGCATTCCGTTGGAAATACCGGTTCCACAATGTATTTGGCGAACCTGAATGAAATATTTTAGTGCCTGCTCAAATACGAGGAATTAAAAAAAAACCTGGAAAATCAACTCTTGCAGTAAATGTCATAAATTTAAAGCGTGTAGTCTGCATGAACAGAGCAACGCAGCAGTCTGTAAAAACGAAGCCACAAGTCCTCTTTTATCTCGGGCAGTGCATTCCAATAAGATGGCTCTGCAGAAGACATGAGAAATGCCGAACTCGTTGTTGCCATTATTGCTACTCCTGCTACTGTAGTTTTAAGCTCTAAATCAGCGGGCATGTACAGTTGTACAGGGGCTAGACTACTTTGCGCCGTCCAAATTCCATTATGTGAATTTAAGGTTTTATTAATAACAGCATTAACTATACAATGCGTGCTCAAAAACCGCTACACATTAGCTTAAAAAGCAGCCGTGTTTTAACAAAGTGTGGTATTCGAACAGTAAACGCTGAAGTATTTAATACTTACTTGTGAGCAGATCTTCCTCGATTCAGACACACTCTTGCTCGCCCGATGCTTTCAGAGCAATATCTGAATTGAGGCTCAAAATGGAAAGAAAGCTGAATCAGGCAAAGGTCATAAGGCACCGTTTCACTGTACACTATCACGTCCTGCTTGCACTGTCCAACTAAAAGCTTAGAGGGTTCAGAAAGGACACAAAAAACCCTTGAATCCACAATCTTGGACTTAAGGGTCGCCAGGTCTTCTCTGTTACAACAGTAATATTACTAGCGTTGATTCAACATAGTATAGTAGGCTGAGACTTTGAATGCAATGGGATGGTGGCCAAGAGCTAAGTTGTTGGTCTTTTAAACCTACTGTGCCTTCCTTATTCACCGCCATGTTATTTTATCTAGCTCATCAAGTAACTTGCAAAACGTCTCTACTTGTTACTCTGTCTCAAAATTGTAGTGCAAAGTTATCTGTTAAAGCCTTAACAGAATGCAGAAATCAAATATATGGGATTTGTTAAGAACTTTATTGTCTTTTCACAAATTAATACAGAATAATACAAAGAAGACATTTTATAGTCTTATATTGAAACCATGAAACCTATGCACACATTCACAAGAGATTACAATAGAAAAACGCATTTGCTCCAGAAAATTAGATCACGTATGACATTAAATAATTTCTTAAAATCACACTAAATTGCGATCTTGAAACCAAAATTAGAAATATTGAAAACAACCTTTGTTCCCCAGGAAGAACAGCTGTTTTACACTGATGGGACCCGGTTTTAGGTAATCAAGATTGGGAAGACAACTGCGCCCTAGCAAAGGAAAATGTTACACAAACTTTGGAAAGCACACTCTGAATCCATCCGTATATTTGATTTCCAAGATCCGTTCAAGGCAACTTGGCTCGTCACAAGCAAATCATTTCAGGGAAGAAATTCAGTTTAGTCAACTACTGGTGCATTCAGCACAGCTTTTGCTCTTGCTTGTCAGGATGGCTGAGTGGTCTAAGGTGCCAAACTCAAGGATGTGTGTCTTTCAAGCTGGCTTGGGTGTTCTGGTCTCCAAATGGAGGGGTGGGCTCAAATCCCACTCCTGACAGCTTCCATTTTTACCTCTCTTGAATTGTTCCAGTGCTAGCTGACAGTGAATGACTGTAAAAGCAGCAGAAGTAAGCAAGCAACTCAGTGCAATTTGTGAGTATTCTGCACTGTTAAAATCCATGGGTTTTCATACTTTTTGGAATTCGTAGCTCAAGAAGTGACTCCTGTTTCATTTTCTATTCACCAACTCGATTTGCATTCTGCCCCTCACACCTCACAACAGAATAACAAACGGCTTCATGAGCCAAAGGATTCCCATGCAGATACAGTTTGCACTATGTATTAGGTAACCCAAATGAAATATTTTAGTGTTGTCTCAAATGTAAGGAATTTCATGAAACCTCAGAATGGAACGCTTGCAGAAAATGGCAGCAATTCAAAGCTTGTAGGCAGCATGAACAGACCAAGGCAGCTCTAAGTTACAGCGATCTGAAGCCACAATTCCTTATTGTGCTCGGCAGTGCTTTCCGAGTCGATGGCTCTGCATAAGAAATGAGAAATGCTGGACTCCAAATACGATCTTGCCATTCCCAGTGAACAAAAGACGTATAGTATACGTCTATTAAATGCATACCTTAGACGTCTAAATGTGGTCCGCAATTCGTCTAGAATGAAATTCTAATATACGTCTATTGTTATACGTCAGTTATACGTCTATGATTAGATGTTCATTATACATAAATGGTTGGAGTTTTATTATACGGATAAATTTAGAGGACTATTATACATATATGGTTGGAGTTCCGGATAACTTTAGAGGACTATTATACGTATATGGTTAGAGGTCTATTATACGGATAACTTTAGAGGTCTATTATACGTATATGGTTAGAGGTCTATTATACGTATATGGTTAGAGGTCTATTATACGGATAACTTTAGAGGTCTATTATAAAATATTTTTATTTCTTGTCCAGAGTGAACAGAAGGAATCTTCACATGGGCTTCTGTGTTCGGTGGGCACTGTGTGAGTACAGTCTCCCTCTTGGCCCCCCTTTCCTTCTGTACAGAAGGCTTAGGAGCCTTGACCTGTTTCCACACTTTGCCTTTCTGGTGATCCACCAAAGGATCCACTCTGAGTCGCATGCCCTTTTCTTTTTCTATCCGTTTGAGGTTGCCGTGTGACATCAAACACCTTTCAACCTCAGTGTCAATCAGTGTCTCACTGTGTAAGACATCTCCCATGGCAGTCTTGAGGTAAAAGCTTCTTGCTTTTCCTCTCTGTTTTACTGCCTGCTCTGTGACTTCAGGGGTGGAGTCAGCACTCGCTTGGGAGTGGCTGACCTCATCCAGGCAGGAACCCTTCCGCTCAATCAGATAGACTGAGGGAGGGAGAGGGGGCGGGTCTCCGCCTCCTCCAGTGGAGAGTATCAGCTCATTCACGCTTCCGGCAGCCTTGGGGAGCGGTTGTCTCTGTCCTAATAAAACTTGTTCAAGCCTGGCCAGGCGGGCGGCTACTGAATCCTTCTGTTCAGCTTTATCTAGCCCTTTCCCTCCCCCGGTGTTCTCATGGCACTTAGGACGCTGGGTGCGGTCCTGTGTGCCTGCTTTGGAACGGGGCTTAGCCAGCTCAGGAGCCTGTGCTCCTTCGAGCAGGAGGGAGTTAACCCTGCTGGCTCTGACGGCGAATACAGTCGCTTTAACAGCTTTTTGCTCAGAGCGACTTTGGACATCATACTCCCAGGCTTTCTGCGCGAATCTCCTAATATCAGTCATTTTCATGGTCTGTGCATCTGTATGCATTAAAATCATCTTTCTGACTGACGGGTGGAGATTCGCAATGAATAAACCCTTGAAATGTGTGTTTTAGCAACCATCGTTAAACTAGTACGAAATCACAGTTTTACCACAGAAAACCACAAGATCAAGCATGCAATCAACCTGGTAGATCGCAAAAGATCACAAAACACTCAAGCACTGCTTAAAGAGCAAGGGGAACTTTTTGTCTTTCGGCTTTCAGCACACTGTATTGTCGTGTATGAAACCCACAGCGTTTTATATGAATTATTCCGCTTGGTTGACTCATTTCAGTCTTGCCACGCCCACCCAGGGACGCCAAATTAAATTTAGTGTGCTCTCTGAAGGCACCAGTTCTGTAGGGTTTTGGCATTTACTGGGACAATTATTAATTGTAGCAGTAAATCACAAAATGATTCTTTTAATGGCTTTAGAATCCAATCATGCGATATAACTCAAACAACACACACACACAGGTACTAATACACGAGGATACATTTATTAATACATAGAATATGCATGTAAACCTAACAGATCTTATCGAGAGGGTTAACAGAATACAAAAGGTATATATTCAATCAGTTACGAAGAGTTACATATATCAAGAGGAAATACGTTCAGTATATCATTCAATTAGACCGTTTCGTAAATTAACTTGGTTATAACTTCTACATTGGATACTCAAAACAAGTACATAACTCTTAGGAATTAAATTGATATCAATTGGTTGGGATAACAATTGAATTCTCGAGCTGTAATGCATTGAAGTTGAATTCTCATCCAATCTCTGGGGATTCAGATCTCCTGCGGGCTCTCTGGCTCCGTGCCAGGCTGTGCTGTGCGGCTTGCGATGGTGCCCTGCTGACGCTCACTGACCGGCTAGTTAGTGTTGGCTTTAATTACCAAAGTTTGTGCACAGGAGAAAAGATGACTGTGGGTCCCAGCAAGTCAGGAAGAGGACCGGTTCGTTCCTGATGAAGCGCTAGTTCTGAATAGTGATTCAGCTGTCCACAGTTCCGACCTGTTCACGAGGCTTACTGCTGATGCTAACCTCGGGTGGATCCTCTGGTTACTCTCTGGCAACCTCCGCTCTAGACTCTTAGAACAAAGGAAAGTTCTGGCACTCGAACCCACTGGCCGTTCCGTGGTTGTCCGGGCTGAGTCTCAGGATGGTCAGGAGGCGCGCTGCGAGAATGTCCTTCCCTTGGGAGCCTTCTGCTCCTGGGCCGTCCTGCCCTGGAATTCTCCTTTGAATTGTCCGAAAAAGTTCACAGAATTCTCTCAGGCCCTCTGTGTTGCCTGTTGTTACCTGGAGGAACTTCAGCTCGTTCATTGGCTGAAAGTTCCATGGGCATCAGAGTCCCACGTGGGTTACTCGGCCCTACCAGACCCTGATTGGTTGATCAAGGTGAGATATGAGTCACTTACTCCTGACACTTAGGAATGCAGTCCAGATGTCCATCTGGCACTTCCTAGACAGATAGGCGCCAATGGTTGACCATTGATCATGATAGCCAGGCTTAGCTAAGTGCATCCCCCTTTGGGAGCTGTCCCTTATCAAAAGAAAATATCTTTAAATCAGCCTGCATGAATAGTTTCTCTGTGGCTGCACCACAGAGATGAACAGAGAGATGAGGCCTCATTTGGGAAAGCACCGCAACACTTAATTCTGTCTTATTAACAAGCATTGCCACTACACGGGTTTGCTTAAACCTTTGATAAAAAAAGTGATCTGATCTGAAACTACCCAGCTTACAATCTCTGAGGTAGTTGTCACTAAACTCGGACGTGATGTGGCACACATGTGCCGTGTGCCTTTACTTTTGTAAAAAACTGGTATCGGGAAAAGTTTCTTAATATTTCTTTTGATTAGCATGCAAGAAAATGTGATCATTACCTATGGAATTTCCCGCCAGCGTGGAGCTTGAATTCACAACCTTGAGATTCAGTGTTCAAGAGTCACAGAAGATGTCGGCCTGGTCTTCAGTTTGCCAACGAAAAGCTCCGGCAGTGCTCCTCTGTAAAGCAGATTGTTCGGATCGGTTATGTGGGACGGCACTTCGATACTAAGATCGTTTGCAGCACACGCATGGTTTCCCCCCTTCACGCAAAAAACATAGACGAAGGAAGCTCTCTTGTCTTGGGCTGCTGACTCCCGGATTTAAAGCGCTCTGGGTGCCAGCTAAGTCTCTAACAAGCACACTATAAAGACAGGAGTTACACTTTGCTCACGTCACGCATGGAATGGCGAGGCTACTTGTTCCAATATTATCTAGTCTCACCTCATATGGTGCCGATTCCTGGTTTTCATTTAAGAAAGAGCACTGCAAACACCGTAAACAGTGCAAAACGTGTGATGAAAGAAGTCTTTTCCCCCCTTTGTCTAAAGCAGAACACAGCGGAGTCATGCCGAGGGTTGTGAGATCAAGATTTCAGTGGAGCACTGTCGTCTACGTCTTTAGCTACATGAGTTGGACATCCTCTTGTACACGGAAAGCAGATTGAGATCCTCTGACATGAAAAGTGCCAGATAAAAGCCATTTCTCATCCTTTCTCTTAGTGGTGGAGCTATCGCATGTAAATGAGGCTACTTGCAAGGCGAGCAGGCTCGGTGCACACCGAACACAGATGTCTCAGAGCAGTTGAGACGTGTCCAAGTGGCTGTCAAAGGACAGCACTTTGCCGGCGCCGTGGCTTAGTTGGCTAAAGCGCCTGTCTAGTAAACAGGAGATCCTGGGTCCGATTCCCAGCGGTGCCTTTCTTCCTGTCTTACTGTACAGAATTTATCCTTACGGGCAAATCCCATGCCTTTTAATTCAGGTGAATGCAAGTGTTCGTTTCCTTTCTGGAACAACTTGTTTTGAAAGAAATCTATACAGCTTGCGAAAGATGAAACACAAATCTTGCTTATCAGTGAAGAAGAGGTACTCCCAGCAGGCCACCTAATACCAGCAGTGTTTTTTTTTCACCCTAACCCAGAGAATGGAGAAAAGCGAGGCGCCTGTGGCTCTGCAGTGTAATCAGTTCGCGAGTTCGGCGGTTAGTTGAAAGAGTGGTAAATGGAGCTCACCCCAGCCCGTCCTTATTCTTTTAAAGAGGATAAAAAATTAACTTCGCCGCCATTACTACCAGCTTTAAAAGACTGCCATGGGCACGGAAAAAAACACACTACAGATGACTTTTCTGGAACCGAAGCAGAGATTCCTTTACGAACAAACTGATAAAGCTCAGCCAGTGAATACTGTTAACAGAATGTGAAAGCACGATCAACTTTGTAACTGCAACCACAGGAAAAACAGCAAGAAGCAGGCTCCATTCCCCATTTAAATCTGTCGTGCGAGGCATGCTTCTTGAACGCATGAAGTAAATCCCACGATCGCTTTTGAACTTGGACAAAGTACTTCCAAAGGAGCGCTATGCGCAAAGATTTAACAAGCTCAACCCCCGCCAACGATTCGGTGTGAAGAAGCAGAACATTCAAGTTTCACAGACAGAAGCGGCACGCCAGCACAGCCAACATTAAAACGGAGGGCACACTACGATTTGCATTGACACAAAAGTGATCTGGGCAGACGTCGTTCCCTGCATAACGCAAAAAGTGGCAAAGCGCTTTTGAGTTGAGAGGACGCAAGAAGGTTTTTGTTTTGTGCCTTGATGTCAAGCTGAGAAAGTATCTTTAAACACTTTGCTTAGTTTCTCGAGAGACTGCCAAAAAGCAGTTCCTTCTCTTTCGTCTGAAGTCAGCTGAAAGGGGGTCTCGACAGAAGCACCTGGCAGTGGTGGGATTCAAACCCACGCCCCCAAAGAGACTGGAGCCTTAATCCAGCGCCTTAGACCGCTCCGCCACGCTACCCACTGTGTGCTGTCTCTTTGTCTCATTACTTGCTCGGAGGAGGTCGGGTGGGTTTTGCTCTTGTCGCCCGACTTAGTGGCGTTATGACCGTGGAACCGACTGCACCTGCTTTTTCTGAGATGCTTCCCCTCTCATGGCGAGATCTCGACTTCTTTAACACCTCTGGATAAAGATCTTCTTTGGAGCAGGTTTCAGACCTCTGCGTACAGCACCCTTGATGTCATTTTATTTTTACAGCAGCCGCATCCGGAAAGTTGTGTCTTTTACGTTTTATTTGAACAACAAAACTACATACAATACAAACAAGAGCACATATAACGTATCAAGAAATTATCAGGGGCACATGCTATAATACAATTACACTTTATGAAATACGATTACACAAGGTAAATAAAGATAAGGTCCGCACAGCTTGTTCTTACATTTCGAAAGAGTCCGTAAATACCCCTTTATGTCTATTTTGAACTGTTCAAACGTAGGACTCTTCCCAGACCATTTCACTTTATACCACATTCCTAAACGAGGATGCATCTCCTGTTTTAGAACTATTTTGGCTGTGTGGCTTATACAACACACCCACAGTATTCTAATGGTGGACTGCAGATCTGTGCTATAGTTCAGTCGAATTCGAAGTATCCAGCAATCGTACTGGATTTGACTGGGATTCTGAAATGTCTCTTGCAAAAGTATTCGGGTTTGCTTGAACCTTTGAAAAAAAAAGTGATCTGATCTGAAACTACCCAGCTTACAATCTCTGAGGTAGTTGTCACTAAACTCGGACGTGATGTGGCACACATGTGCCGTGTGCCTTTACTTTTGTAAAAAACTGGTATTGGGAAAATTAAAGTCGAAACCCAAAACAGTTACATACTTAAGAGTAAATGCCTCCTAATAGCTAGCAAGCGCTCCTAGTTAGTAAAGTTTTTTGTGTCCCTGCCTGTCACGCGGGAAACTGGGGTTTGATTACCGACGGGGAGACAGCTATTTTTTTTATGATCAGATTCCAATCTTTAATGCTGTGTGTGAGAGTTTACATAACTTTCCTTTTCTCACATTTTCTGACGACTATTCCGAAGGAGCGCCCTGTCAACTCCTAATACTTTTAAAAAAATCTGCCTGCATGTTTGATTATTTTTGTTTTATTTAGAAAAAGTTCAATATTGATCATAACTGAAGAAAATAATGATCAGAAACAAAAACAAAATGTTGAAGATGTAACTCGATCTTGAATCAGAGCTGGGTGACATTGGCTTTTGTTCTGACATGGTTGTACGAGAAACAGGAGGAATCTCTTCTCTCCTATGGAGCATGAGCTGAATCAGGAATGAGACATGTCATATATCAACGCATGACCTACATCGTAAAACTAAAACTAAATTAAAAACTAACATTAAGTTATCAGAGACATTCATTTATATACAAACAAGAGGCAGACAAAGCAATAATTCTACATTAACTTGTCCTGCACTAATCAGACTAATTGAAATGGTCTGATTCAGAGCCTGTGCAGCTCGTGCTAATACAACAACGCCAGTATTGAACCCTCAGCACCATACTGACTACTGAGCACAAGTTCAGCTGCTCTCCAGCTTTGTTACGCACGTTTTTTTATTGCAAATGGAGCTGATCTCCAGACAGTACAGTGTTAATTAGTCAGCAGCCTCTACTAGTAATACATCGCCCCTGTCCAAAATCTCTAGGTAAAAAAACACATTTTATACATTTGTCTGCTTAAAGATATAATCTCTTTAAAAAAGACAAAGGGTTTGTGTGTCAATTGTTTCGATTAATTTCGAACGCAAAGAAAAGTAGTTTTCTTCCAAGAAATCACACATTTGTCGCATCCTCCATACTATACTTCTCTCTTGTAGTAGTAAAGCATTTTGATTTAAACTGAACAATATATTAAATGTTTCATCTATACACTTACGATTAACATAGGCAGCCTTGAACGGATTGCGGAAATCAAATATACATCTGGATTCAGAGTGTGCTTTCCAACTTTTGTGTAACATTTTCCTTTGATAGGGCGGAGTTGTTTTTAAAATCTGGATGAAATAAAAAGGAGTGACGTCAGTGTAAAACAGCTTTCCTTCATGGGGAACAACAGTTGTGTTCCATATTTCTAATTATTTTGGTTTCAAGATAGCAATTTAGTATGAAACATAAAAGCCAGCTGGATAAATCTGTTACACGTCATTTACAATGGTCTTTCAACTAATAGCCCACGCAGGGATCAAACCCCAACTGTTGGTACGAGTTGCGTAAGGCTCTGCAACATGCAGATGAGAAACTAACCTCCGCTTCTTCATTATATACACAGTGAGCTATATATGCGGGCTTACTGCCCCCTACGGGCTCTGTATTTGATTGCGGTACAAGACCGGCCATGGAGAAATGAAGTGAAGAGGGTGTGTTCATTAAAAGGCTCATAGCGTCCCTGGGAGGTCTTAAACCACCACCCTTTTGGTTAACAACCGAGCCACAAGGACTCATGTACAGCTTAACACTTCTCGGTCTCAGTGAAAGTGATACACTCGGTAAAATTTCTGGAGAATCATTTGTCAATTTCACTACGGGATTAATAAAGTATTATCTATCTATCTTAAAGGAAAATCGCCAACAGTGGCCGATATCTATTGGAGTTATTTTCATTCTATACTGCAATTTCTGAAGGGTACCCTGTGAAAATACGAATTTTGACGAGAAGGGATGGACATATAAGGTCAGCAGGCTTGGGGAATTGGACCTTATGGTGAAGGCTGCGGGCTCAGCATCAGCAGAACCTGATCAGTATCGGTTGACTCCGATATACTTTGACAACTTAACTTCTGGATTTAGAGACATTTACCTTAGTGTCGGTATACTAAGATGTTTTGGTAACGAGGAAGGAGGGACAAAGCAAATTGGCAGAATGTGTGCTATTTTGTTGACTACAAGTCCTCACATGCCAGAGGGTCAATATTAAAAAAAAAACGTAACAGTATAATCTCTTGTACTTCACAATTTAACAGTGTCTGTTACATTGTGTCTCACACCTCAGTGTCAGAATTGTGAGACGAGTTTGTAATCAGGAGGGAGGGCCATAGCAATTCAGCAGAAATTGCATTCACCTTTTCCCAATGCATTCTCACATGCCATTTTCTCACATGCCATGCTCAGAGGGTCATATTTTTAAAATGGTATCATTAAATGTCCTGAAGTTCAGGATTTTGACAGTCTGTTATATTGTGTCTCACACCTTGATGTCAGAAATATGAGACGATTTTAAAATCAGGAGGGAGGGCCCTAGCAATATAGCAAACATTGCATTTACCATTTGACAATGTATTCTCTCATGCCATGTTCAGAGGGTCGTATTTAAAAAACGGTACAGTACAATGTTCTGAAGTTCAGGATTTTGATAGTCTTTTCCATTGTGTCTCTCACATCTGTGTCAGAATTTTTAGACATTTTTATAACCAGGAGGTAGGTTCGATCACCCTCTGCTCATCCTCAGTTAACCATATAGTCTCATATGCCATGTTCTAAATGTCCCATTTAAAACTGCTATATTAAAATTTCTTGTAAAATGCAAGAGTTTGAGACTTTTTATGATCAGAAGGCAAGGTCCTGGAAAATATGCAGAAAGTGCCAGTGAATTTACGTTTTGCCTTTGTCTTATTTACTCGTGGTATAACATGCCAGTTTGTTTTATTGTGAGTTGTGTTTCTGAAATGTGCTTCATACAAAAATGCAATTTGGACAGTCTCTACTTACATATTCCCCTTTACTGAGGAAATGTACAGTAATACATCCGGATAAGTATTTTTAAAAATGACTATTTAAATGACTCATTTAAAAATGAGCCATCTACAGGCGAAAGACGACATAACATCACAGCAGCAGCATTTAAGATGGAACGAAAAACGCAAAGCAGCAGCTGGCGAATAAGAAGCCAACTTCAGCCTCGTTAATGCAATAGCATTAGGTGAGGTGGAAAAATATTTCTTGCTCTGAATCTTAACATTTTTATAGGAGGTGTTCTAGGACTTCTTGCCTCAGAAAAAAAAAACTGCCAGTACATCACTTATTTCTACTCCATCAATAGCAGCAGTGTTATCAGTACTGAGCCCTAAATGTAGGTCCTATCATCATATAAAAAGTCGAAAGTATCGACTGCATTCAACTGATAAAATGTATCTTCTATGAGAGTTATATCTTTATCCAAAATACATCGGAAACAAATTTGCACGTTTTTTGAGGGGGATCCTGAAGACTGAGACTCAAAACTTTTTTTTTCCTTCTTTCCAGGAGGAAGGATTATTCAGATGCAAACATTGTCCCAAAATCAATGTACTCTCCATTGATATTCAAATCCTCAAATTCTTCATCTGAACGTCGATATTGAAATATGATATCGTACAAATTGTGGTTTTCTTTTTAAAGCAAATTTTATGCTTTAAATTAAATACATTTTATTGATTATGAATGTGCCGGAAATTTTTCAGTACTTTAGAGGGTTCTGCCATTTTAGATGTTATGCTGTTCCTGTCTGATTTATCAAATGTGTCATTTAAATCTCCAGTCATTTCTATATCAGTCTGAACGCCTTGCAGTAAAGATTGCAATTCATCCAAAAATGCCAAGTTTCCCACTGGTGATACATACAAGGAAATGAATGTATATTTTCCCCCCAAATCAACAAATTTAAAATCAAATACCTCCCTCATCTGCAGGTGGAGAGAATAATGTCAGAATAAATACAGGTTTAAAAGTCAGGAGCATTGATAGTCCTATTTTAAAATGACACTAAAATGCTCACAATATATTAAAAAGCTCTGTTAAATGCAAAAATAATAAAAAAAAATATTAAAACAAGGTAAAAAGAAATAATACACAGTTATAAAGCTCAGGAATTATCAATGTGAAGTTACAATGGGTTGATTGTGTTTCATGTGATTTAAAAAATAAAATGTTTGCAAAAAATCCACTTACAATATGCTAAAAATGGCAAGAATACTTAACCTTTTACTACCAGTGACATATTTAGCCAATGTCCGCCTGGAATTTCCTCCCCCTTAAACATTTGTTATATCTCTGCAGCAGAACATAGCAGGAGCCTGGTTCAGGTCTTAAATTGAAGCTAACCCCCTTGGCTTTGAGTGTGAATAGTCAAATTTCTTATATTTCTTAATGTGTCCACTCAGCAGACAAACATATGAAAAAAAAACAAAAAAAAACAGCTGGCGAACATTTTTTTTTTGGTCTTCAGAGGTCAGATTTTTCAACTATATGCATGTCAAGGGCCTGGGAATGATTTGAAAACCTTGTTCTAGGTGGCTACTAGCTTGGATAAAAAATTGGGACAAATTGATCAATTAGAAAAAATTCTACATCATGTTTTGTGAAGACTGGACCTGGAATGAAATTTCACGCCTATAATAAAAAATCATAAAATATAGAAAATAATAAGAATAAAAACCATTGCAATTGCTATAAAAACCTTAAGACACTGCTAGAGAGCCTTTATCTGCTGTTATGCAATGAAAAAAAACCTCAGAGTTGCCTTCTGGTGTGAAAAAAAGGAGCACTGATAAGAAACTGATAAAAAAAACTGATTGATTATCCCTTCTGAGTCAATGATTGACAGCTAAAAATGCAGATAGAAGCTTCTAGAGGAAGTCTCACCCCCTAAGGGCTCTGAATGGCTGAAAATACAAAGAATGACAGCGGTTTTTACCAATCAAATCGCCTTATTTCTGGCGCTCGTTCTTCAAACATTTACTACGTAATCAGTAACGTTTACTAGTCTCTAGCTCTTGAGATAAACTAGTCTGGGTTATTTTGGATATATATCATGCTCCAGAATAAGGTAAAAACATGGGATATATATATATATATTTGCTGGTTTTTGCTTTTGCGGTTTTGTTGGTAAAAATGTATGATATTGACATGCTGTGCTTGCCGGGTTGCCGTGTGTTTTTATTGGGATTCTGCTAGTTCATTAATTTATTGGTTTATTGCATAATAGTGTCATGTCTGTGGAAACAAACTTTATGGTTTTGTTGTGGTGATATTTGAGAATACGTGCATGTGAGAACATTTGTGGAGCGGTTTCAAACAAACGTTGTTTATCTCGCGTTTATCTTAAAAATAAAAAGTGTCATCTGGGGAGACAGGAGTGGTCCTCGGTGACCGCGATCCGGGCTAAGTTAACAGGTGTGTAATTTAAAAAAAAAATAAAACAAGTTAAAAATAAATACTAAATGGGTTTAACATTCAGGAATGTAATTGGTCAGATGCTTACGATAAGTGATGCTGGTGTTTCGTGTGATTTAGCGAATTCAAAAAAATATTCATTTTAAAAACGGCAAGAGCTCGTATGGAAAAAAAAAAAGTTCGTAAGTATCTTTGTTACAACAGCCGCGCCAGAACTATTCAGATACTGTACATCAGAAAAGTACCTGAACTTGACTGGTTTATATTCAGTTATGTGCATTGGGAACGAAAGGGAGACTTAGATGGATTTTATTAGGGTTTTAGGAATCAGAAAATTTATTTTTACACGTTTATGCCTACGAGCAGAAATAACTTCCTGCTTTCAGCGCTTTTTTTGTTTCTGCTTGTAACCTCGAACAGAGAAACCCAGTACTGAATCACAGAAACACCCCGGAGTTTCTGTGTTTCTGGGATTTAAGAGGGATGTATGCAGCGGTGTTACTAGTCTGGAAGGAGGAGACACGCATTCCGCACGGGGAGCGTAGAGCAATGAGCCGCACCTGCTGCGCGCTGAGTCCTGTCCTATATAACCGCTGAGCACGGACACAGAGAGTCTCCAGCCAGTGTTGGAGAATTATGATTTCTATGTTTTTTTTTCCTTTTGAACAGAAGATGGATTTCTTCCTCTAGTTAAAGTTATTGGAGTTGTGGTTACTGTGCTAGACCGTCGGGAATAGCGCTTTTATTTATTTTTTATCAAGCAGTCTGCTGTATACTGTACGTGAAATAAAGATAAGAGTGCTTTCTTGATACTTCACAAGAGTATACATAATTCACGAGCTGTATTAAAAAAAATGAACTGGAAGAAAAGCAATAGGGCTGGAGTTTATAGACTGTGATGCAAATACGAGAGTAGGAGAGGAGGGGACTAGTTCAGGAGCACAACCGGCCCTCTCCTGCCCATTCTCCCACCAGGGTCTGTTGTAACCCAGTGTGAAATTCAGTGAAATTGCAGTTCAGCTTTTGATCACTCAGCTGCTTTTCCCTGGGAATATGGGGCAAATAAAGGAGATAGCAACCAGACTAGAGGGAGAGTTTTTATTCCTAAGGGATGACTTGTTTTACAACAGCAGACAACTTAAAGAAACAAAAACCTCTGTTCTGCTGCTCCAGGTTGGTTCCACTGGGAACAAGCGTGGCCAGGAGCTCATGAACAGTAATTAGGGGTTGTTTCCACAAGGGGGGCTGGAGTAAGTTAGATGTCAAGGGCAATAAAACTCATTAGACCTAATTGACCAGTTAAAGTGAGTTGTTCTGCTTTCTGCACAGAAACCAGTGCTCTCTTCTCAATGTGTGGGTGAGTCTCTCAGTGATATAACAGCTAGGCAGGACTGCCACTGTGGTCTATTTCATCACCTGTGACCCCATACTCCAAAGACAACAGTCCAATCTAGCATAGAGTGTCCCGGACTGCTCCGTCAGTGACAGTGAGAGGTTTATCTTGTCTCTTGTTCCGCCAGAATGTAACAAATAGTGACCCCTTAATGGAGGAAACTTTAGCTTTTGTAGGTAATTATACCACTTGACAATGTTACAGGTGTTGGGGGGGAACCCCTAGTGATCCCACATTCTCACATAGACAATGGCCAGTCTACACAAACCTCCAGTCAACACAGCCCTGACCCCTGTTATGTCACCCAGGTCTACACTGTGAGACAATGATTATTTAGGAAAATTGTAAGGAATGCATTCCAAAGCAGTCAATGGAAGTATGGAATTAAAATAGTCAAGTCTTGATAAATAGAGTATATTATCTATTTATTATACCTTTACATTGTGACAAAAACAAATTTCAAGTCCATTATGAGCACACACAGCATATTAAAGATGGGTCTCTGCACTGTAAAGGAATCTCAGTTCACTTATAAAAACTTTAGCTAATAAACCTGAAATGTCATTTCTTTTACTGCTTGTTCTTTAAGGTACTAACTCATTGACATTATGTAGATTAAAATAAGACTATTCACAAAGAAAAAGCATTTATCACAAATGTATCATGCCAAATAAACTCTAGTAATCAAGAGCAATTAAGAAAAGGAAACAAAACCATCTTTTGAGGATGCCAGATAGAAATGTAAACACACACTCACACGTGGGGCCAATCTTACCAGAAATCAATTAACCCACCAATGATCTTGGACTGATGTCTGAAAACCAGAGCAAACAGTACAATATTAAGGTACTAAAGCTATTAGTAGAACAGATCTAGCTTCTCAACATAATACTTATGTCTGAACTTCATTGAATAGTGACACTTCAATCTTTCATATTCAATATTTTTCACAAAATCAACAGCTGAGAACAGACCGCCATATACCTTTATCCAGTGGTTTTCAGAGCAGAGACATCCGTGTGGGCAAGAGTTCTTTCCCTGAGGTCCACTGCACGTCAGCTAGCCACGTTCTGGCTGGGTCGTGTGTACTCCTGGGAACATCGCCTGTAATGAATATTGGGGACTTTGTACAAATTAATAATGTGAGCATATTAATATGATTTGTGTTGAAGCCAAACATAGACAATCACTGTTAAAACTTGAATTCAACCTCCAGTGTCTGCTTTTGAAATGCTGATCATCACCCGTCTTCTGGCTTCTAGATGCACGTGTTAATGGATATTTCTTGTCTTCTTTTTTTTCCCCCCATATGCTCTTCTCTGTATCATTAAGTACTTCTGGGTCATTTCATGTACCTCGTGGCATCTTGGCTGGTGGTGAATGGCAGGCAGCTGCTCTAAAAATAACATGCCTATTAATATGATGTTGAAGACAAAACCAAAACAATACAACTTTGTTTTGCACTTTACAATTTATCACAAGCTTGTCATATTTACAGTCATCGACTGATTTAGGCTGCTGTTCCTGTGAAAAATGTCCTTTGTTTAAGAAAGATTCAATTTAAAATCTTTAGGTTTTAAATATAAACCACTGGCAATATGGTAATCACTTTTACAACTTTTAAGAAGTTGCAAGATCCATATCCCTTCCTTATGAACTTGAACTTGAACTTTATTGCCATATGTAACCGGTACTGGTACAATGGAATTCTTACTCACAGAAAGTCTCTCGATTGTAAAACAAGTGTAAAAAACAAGACAAAGTGCAAACAGTGCATCAAGACAATGTACAAGCAAAGAATAGACAATGTGCAAGTAAACATGTAGACAGTTTGAATGTAAACAATACAGACGTGTAAACAATGACTGGAGATGTGCAATAGATAAGAAATCATAAAGAGGTAGATGGTGATGGTGTAGGTGAGGTCCGAGGGGGATGGCTAAATGTGTTCGCCAGTCTCACTGCTTGTGGATAGAAGCTATTGAAGAATCTAGTGGTAAGTGTCCGTATGCTCTTATATCTCTTGCCTGAGGGCAGTGGGGTGAAGAGCTCATGCCCGGGGTGGTGACTGTCCTCTGTGATGGCCAGAATTCTACCACGGCAGCGGTCCTCATAGAGCTGTTTAATCTCGGTGAGACCGCAGCCGATGATCTTCTGGGCCATATTGACCATTCTCTGCAGTGCCTTTCTTTCTCGCGAAGAGGTGTTGCCATACCACACGGTGATCCCGTTGGTGAGGACGCTCTCGATGGTGCAGCGGTAGAAGTTCACCAACACATGTATTGGCATCCCCCATCGCTTGAGGCACCTCAAGAAATAAAGGCGCTGCTGAGCCTTCTTCATGATAGAGTCAGTGTTCACAGTCCAGGTTAGATCTTTAGAGATGTGAATTCCTAAAAACCTAAAGCTGGTGACTGTTTCCACTTCCATTCCATCAATACTGAGTGGGCTGTGAGTGTATGGCCTGTGTCTCCGAAAGTCCACTATTAGCTCTTTCGTTTTCTTTATGTTCAAGTCCAGGTTATTGCTATGACACCACCTAAGCAGCTGTACAACTTCATCCATGTAAGTGGACTCGTCATCATCACTGATCAGTCCTATTATAGTGGTGTCATCGGCAAACTTAATGATGCGGTTGTTGCTGTGTCTTGCTGTGCAGTCGTGAGTAAATAGGGAGTACAACCTTGGACTCAGACAGCAGCCTTGTGGGGTTCCAGTGCTCAGGGTGAGTGGTGTTGATGTTTTATTGCCTATCCGCACCACCTATGGTCTCTCGATAAGAAAGTCCAGCAGCCAGTTGCAGACAGAGTTGCACAGACCTAATCCCCTGAGCTTTGTCACCAGTTGACTGGGTATGATGGAATTGAATGCTGAACTGTAGTCCACAAACAGCATTCTCACATACGAGTTCTTAGTGTCCAGGTGTTCCAAGGCTGTATGCAGAGCCAGGGAGACAGCATCATCCACTGATCTGTTGTTCTGGTAGGCGAACTGCAAGGGGTCCAGGGACTCTGTGATGGAGGAGTTGATGTGTGACAAGACCAGCTTCTCCAGGCATTTCATCACCACAGATGTTAATGCTACTGGGCGGTAATCATTCAGGCATGTCACTTTTGCCTTTTTGGGGGTTGGAACAATAGTGGTTTTTTTGAAGCAGGTGGGGACCATGGACTGTGACAGGGAGGAGTTAAAGATGTCCGTAAGCACTGTGGTCAGCTGGGCTGCACATGTCCTTAGGACTCGAGGTGGTATCCCATCAGGCCCTACAGCCTTACGGATTTTCACCCTGCTCAGAGTCTTCTGCACGTCCTGCTCTGAGAGTTTCAGAACAAACTCGCCCTGCACACTTGGGGTCTTCTCAGCATTGCCCGTGTTCAGAGCATCAAAGCGGGCATAGAAATGGTTCAGCTCGTCAGGCAGGGATGCGTTGTTCGTGTCAATCTCCTGGCTGCAGCCCTTGTAGCCTGAGATTGACTGTAATCCCTGCCACAGCCTCCGGGTGTCAGCGCACTGCGTTTCAAGCCGCACTCTGTAGCTCCGTTTGGCGCGTTTTATGGCTTCCTCTAATGCATACCGTGATTTCTTGTACAGCTCTTTGTCCCCCGATTTGAACGCGATGGATCTATCTTTTATTTTATTGCGAATGTCGTTGTTGAACCACGGTTTCTGATTGGGAAATGACCTAATTTTCATTTCTGATACACAAATGTCGGTGCAGTATTTAATATAGCTGGTGACCGCGTCCGTATACTCATTTAAATCTGTGTCGGGAGCTCTGAATGCGTCCCAGTCTGTACTATCAAAGCAGTCTATTAACTTGCTTTCCGCCTCCTCAGACCAACAACGCACTGACCTGTTCGCAATGGGGGAGGTCTTCAGCTTCTGTTTGTACTCAGGAAGCAACAGGAGAGCGATGTGGTCCGACTTACCGAAACTCGGTTTGGGAAGCGCTTTGTATGCTCCTTTTATTGTTGTGTAGCAGTGATCCAAAATATTGTCTCCTCTTGTCGGTACTGTGACATGCTGAATGTATTTTTGCAGTACTTTCCTCAGAGTGCAGTGGTTGAAGTTGCGAACTACAATTGAGACGGCTTCTGGGTGGGAGTTTTCGTGCTTGTTGATAATGTCGTGTAGTTCGCTATGTGCTGCTTCCACGCAGGCTTGAGGTTGAATGTAAACGGTTGTGATGATAGTGGCGGAAAACTCCCTCGGCAAATAAAAGGGTCGACATTTTATGGTCAGGTGTTCTAGATTCGGCGAGCAGGATTTAGAGATTACCTTCACGTCGGTGCACCACTTGCTGTTGACCAGGAAGCAGACGCCTCCTCCTTTGTGTTTGCCGGTTGCTTGGTGGTTTCTGTCCATGCGGTAAACGGTGAACCCCTTTGGCTGGATGGCGGTGTCCGGGACGCATGCATTCAGCCAGGTTTCAGTGAAGGCATAAACACAGCAGTCCCTCAGGTCCCTTTCCGCATTGATCCGACAATGTAGCTCATCTATCTTATTGTCCAGTGACTGAACATTAGCTAACAAAATAGACGGCAGCGGTGGTCTGTGCGGACGCCTTCGTGGTCGCGCTAGTACGCCGCCTCGTCTCCCCCGGCGTCTGCCCACCTGTTGTTGTTCTTTGCCGCATCTTTGTCCGATCCAGCAGGTGGGGTCCGGTACGTGAAAAAAGTTGTTTGATGACATTAAGGAGTCTGTCCTCAGGTTTAAAAGCGTTTGTCTATCATAAGTAATGACAGACATTGAGCGTCCAACACAAAACAAGAGTATTAACGTATAAATAAACATTAAAACAGACACACAACGAGAGAGCTTTCTGTAAACCGTCGCCATCTTTCCATCTTTTCTTATATCCTTGCTGATGAGAATGAGAAATGCTATTTTCAAGACATTAACACGAATATAATTTTTACATTAATTCCAAGGTACAAGAAAATGAATATCTTCAAAATATGCACTTTAATATACTTACTTAGTTTCTTTTTTGGAAATGGTCAGTGAACCAACCACTCCAGAGCTTGTCCTTCACCTTGAAATTATTTCCTGGAAATGCTGTAATCACAGAGGAGCTCTTCTCCCCTCAAAAATGTCCCTTTTTGTCACAGACAGAATTATGACAGACTGTTCGTTGATTATAAATGACTTTCTTACAGCCCTTACATTGTCTTTTCTCTTTGATTGATTTATCCATCTTCCGATTTGCCTCCTTATCCGGGAGGCAGGCTCAGTGTTTTTCACGAGCATCAATGCACAGTTTTTGTGCAGGTTCATCTGAAAAGAAAAGACATCTCATGTCTCTCTCTGTCATCTGTGAGCTTCAGCAGTTGTCTTTGTGATGACCTTGCCATTGTAATCACACACCACCTCTCCCTTCTGGAAACACCTGGAAGTCACAAACTTCTTCCCCTTCACAGTGTAGTGTGCTCTCACGAGGCACCAGTTCTGAAGGTTTTGGGCATTTACGGGGACAATTATTAATTGTAGCCATAAATTACAAAGTTGATTCTTTTGATGGCTTTAGAATCCAACCATGCGATATAACTCAAACAACGCACACACACAGGTACTAATACACGAGGATACATTTATTAATACATAGAATATGCATGTAAACCTAACAGATCTTATCGAGAGGGTTATCAGAATACAAAAGGTATATATTCAGTCAGTTACGAAGAGTTACATATATGAAGAGGACATACGTTCAGTATATCATTCATTGAGACCGTTTCGTAAATGAACTTGGTTATAACTTCTACATTAGATACTCAAAACAAGTACATAACTCTTAGGAATTAAATTGATATCAACTGGTTGGGATAACAATTGAATTCTCAAGCAGCAATGCATTGAAGTTGAATACTCATCCAATCTCTGGGGATTCAGATCTCCTGCGGGATCTCTGGCTCCGTGCCAGGCTGTGCTGTGCGGCTTGCGACGATGCACTGCTGATGCTCACTGACCGGCTAGTTAGTGTTGGCTTTAACTAGCAGAGTTTGTGCACAGGAGAAAAGATGAATGTGGGTCCCAGCAAGTCATGAAGCGCTAGTTCTGAATAGTGATTCAGCTGTCCACAGTTCCGACCTGTTCACGAGGCTTGCTGCTGATGCTAACCTCGGGTGGATCCTTTGGTTACTCTCTGTCAACCTCCGCTCTCGACTCTTAGAACAGAGGAAAGTTCTGGCACTTGGACACACTGGCCGTTCCGTGGTTGTCCAGGCTCAGGATGGTCAGGAGGCGCGCTGCGAGAATGTCCTACCCTTGGGAGCCTTCTGCTCCTGGGCCGTCCTGCCCTGGAATTCTCCTTTAGAATTCTCCTTAGAAAAGTCTTTAGAATAGTCTTGGAGCTCTGTGTTGCCTGTTTTTACCTAGAGGAACTTCAGCTTATTCATTGGCTGAAAGTTCCATGGGCATCAGAATCCCACGTAGGTTACTCGGCCCTACCAGTCCCTGATTGGTTGATCAAGGTGAGATGTGAGTCACTTACTCCTGACACTTAGGAATGTAGTCCAGATGTCCATCTGGCACTCCCTAGACAGATAGGCGCCAATGGATGACCATTGATCATGATAGCCAGGCTTAGCTAAGTGCATCCCCATTTGGGAGCTGTCCCTTATCAAAAGAAAACATCTTTAAATCAGCCTGCATGAATAGCTTCTCTGTGGCTGCACCACAGAGATGAACAGAGAGATGGGGCCTCATTTGGGAAAGCACAGCAACACTTAATTCTGTCTTATTAATAAGCATTGCCGCTACATATCCCCCCTTTTTGAAGGTCACGAGGTCCTGAGGCGTTGTTGCCTTCAAAACAAAACAGAGTTAAGTGATGTCCCTTGTCATTAGAACATTAACCTTAAATGTCCACATTACTCCTCGAGAATTCATACCGGAACCAGCATTGGGAACAAACAGGATGAATAAAATCTGGAGTATGTATAAACACGGTAGGAGACATCATCTCAGTCTAGGCATTACACATCAGGAAGTTCACTGTCAATATCTGATACCTCTGTAGGCAGATATTTGGGAAGAAGTAACTTCCTTTCTTTTGACATGCTACCTTTGACTCATTCATGCTACCCGGAGTACATCTTGATGTAAGAGTACAGCATTCAGAGTACACTGTCAGTCATGACCCAGCTACCCGGCAGTAGTGTTACAATAACAGTTCCTGTTCCCAGCCCCCCTGATAAACCACGACACCTGTGTTGGGCACCTGCCAGGGTGGGTTGGAGGTTTGTTCCATTAAAGCAAACTAACTACCTGTACCTCTTCAGGGCGTAGTGTTTCTTGGATTTCTATCCAATTCAATAGTGTGGCACCTGAAGGCATCCACGACCTCCAGTTTGGTCTTATGTTGTCTGGTTCCAGACCGTACAGTGTTAAGTTACCATGCTGTACTATGGCCTCCTTGGGAACTTGCAGGAGACTGTTGGTTAGGTAGCTGCATTGTGGTAGCTGTATCATGCCTGTCACAAGTCATAGTGACAGTTAAGTGTGGTGTGCTGACCAGCCATTTACTTCCCACCTGCTCTTCATGGGGTTCATTAACCTCCCTCTGTTCGTTAGTAGCTTTACACCCTTCATTGGTGAATCATTTAGACACAGCCAATGGATAGCTTTGGTAGCCATACCCATCTCAAGATTTGGAACCAAATTCAATCTTGGATTGCCTTCTGGGTGAGCTATGAGCAATGGGGTGGTTAATGTCACATACTCCTCTACTGAGAAGAGTGGAATCAAGTGGGTTGGGAATTGTGCCATGGCTAGACTGGCTACAGTGGCACTGATCTCCCTTAACAGGTCTTGTGTCAACATTCTGGCCTGTTGCACACAAGCATAAACCCACTGTATAACACCGGCAATCATGTCCACTGGTTGAGGGATAAGGTTTAACCCTGTTGCATAGGAAGTTGCCTGTAGGGTTTTCCCTAAGCTTTCCAACTTTTGCTGCTGTTGATACAGTCTGTCACTACCCTCTGGCATCTCTGACACCTGCCTTCTTGGGGCAGTCAGGGTGAGAGTGCCAGTAGCAAACAAACCTACCAAAAATAGCAAACGCACAACAGTGGCAGCAGCGATCAGTCCTCCTAAAAGTCTTTTAGGGTGGCTGATCTCAGTCATCTCCTTCTGAGTGACTGTCGCCTTTCTAAGCTGGCGCAGCATGTACATGGTGTCTTTCTCAGTATGCCATGTGGCATCTTGGGCACCAACATCCTGGAAATCTGGGGAGATCTGACGCAGCTGTTGATGCTCCTCCTCCATTTCCAGGGCATCTGCTTTTTCGATTTGTTCATGCCTGTGCTCTAGGAACCCTGCAGGGGGTGGTGCAGCGGTGGAGCATGCCTGACCCTCGGCTGAGTGATCATCTGGAGCACCTGAGTGATCTGGAATTGTTACCCCAGTCTCACTGTTCAGGTCTACCCTGCAAACTTCCTGATTGAGGAATCCCTCTATCGGCATGTTTACAATCGTTCGCTGGGCGTGGGTGTAGGGCACCTGCTCGCTCCCCCCTTCCCTCGCTAGGGGTTCAGGGAGCTGCCCCAGCAGTGGGATAGCTAGTTCACTGTCTTTGAACTCACTATCACCCACCAGGCCCATGTCAGTGCGGGCGGGGATTCTGACACCCCCCTTTGCCGTGTTCTGCACTAACAGGCGGGTGGCTTGACCATCCAGCTCCAGTCTGGCTGAACCACTGTTGGTCAGACTCAGACTGACAGACTGAGCTGGTGGCTGTAAGAAAACCGGCTCGGCTTTCATTCCCTGTCCCTTCCGGGGGACTGGGTGTGTTGGAAACCCTGCCGTTGAGGCAGGAACAATCAGGTCAGTCTCACTCACTATCTGGTAGTTGTGAGAAATAATGTTACCTGACTGCAGGTTCCCTGGGTCACAGCAGAGGGAATCAGCATCTGGGATCAGGTGTGTCCACAGCGCAGTAGTCTCAGCGTCCAGCTGGACCTCCTCTCTAACCTGTGAATGTTGCACCAGGGGCACCTGGCGGTGGCCCCGTGACAGCTGCTCAAGCAGATCCTCACTAATAGAGGACCTCTCAGGGCTAAGGGTGAGGGCTACAACACCAACCTGCTCTCCTGCCATCTGGATCCCTTCCACCACTGCAGGGTGGTGGTCCTGACCCCTCTTGGGTGCCAGGGTGCACAGGGAAAGCTCCTTTTCATCGCCAGGTGGGGAGATCTGCTCCTCTTTAGGGATGTAAAAGGCGTGTGCTTTACCTGGTGGATCAGGCGGCTGCTTGGAGCACCGCTTCTGTGGCATGGAGGCTGTTGTGACCTCAGCCGGGACATGACTTCCCTGTATATCCGAGGAACAAGAAAATATTTTTATTTCTTGTCCAGAGGGAACAGAAGGAATCTCCACATAGGCTTCTGTGTTCAGTGGGCACTGTGTGAGCACAGTCTGCCTCTTGGCCCCCCTTCCTTCTGTACAGAAGGCTTAGGAGCCTTGACCTGTTTCCACACCTTGCCTTTCTGGTGATCCACCAAAGGTTCCTCTCTGAGTCGCATGCCCTTTTCTTTTTCTACCCGTTTGAGCTTGCTGTATGACATCAAACACCTTTCAACCTCAGTGTCAATCAGTGTCTCACTGGGTAAGACATCTCCCATGGCAGCCTTGAGGTAAAAGCTTCCTGCTTTTCCTCTCTGTTTTACTGCCTGCTCTGTGACTTCAGGGGTGGAGTCAGCACTCGCTTGGGAGTGGCTGACCTCATCCAGGCAGGAACCCTTCCATTCAATCAGATAGACTGAGGGAGGGAGAGGGGGCGGGTCTCCGCCTCCTCCAGTGGAGAGTATCAGCTCATTCACGCTTCCGGCAGCCTTGGGGAGCGGTTGTCTCTGTCCTAATAAAACTTGTTCAAGCCTGGCCAGGCGGGCGGCTACTGAATCCTTTTGTTCAGCTTTATCTAGCCCTTTCTCTTCCCCGGTGTTCTCATGGAACTTAGGACGCTGGGTGTGGTCCTGTGTGCCTGCTTTGGAACGGGGCTTAGCCAGCTCAGGAGCCTGTGCTCCTTCAAGCAGGGGGGAATTAACCCTGCTGGCTCTGACGGCGAACACAGTCGCTTTAACAGCTTTTTGCTCAGAGCGACTTTGGACATCATACTCCCAGGCTTTCTGCACGAATCTCTTAATATCAGTCAACTAGCCCGTGCACAACAACGAAGAGAAAAAAAAATACCACAGTGTTGCCCATAAGAGGGAAAAATAGAAATCAATTGTTCAAACAATTACACCATTCTTACAGTGGTCTCATGTTATTTTTCTTGCCATAAGAACAGTGGGATTGTTCAATTGTATTGTTCCCCAAATGGTTAAATAATAATAATAATGATAATAATAGTGGTGGTAGCTGATCGTTCTTGTCCGTGGCAGAGTGACCTGTGCGAAAAAAGTATGTTGATTTATTCTCCACAAGGCATCACTTTAGCATGGGTTTTAACCCATTCAGTGCTTATTTCAACTAACGCCACGTTCCTTTTTCTAGGTCTTCAAATAGTTTACAATGTAGAGGTATCTTTAGTAATAAGAAAAAAGCTGCACCTCGGAGATCCATCTCACAAAAGCAAAGACTTCTTAAAGTGCACTTATGAGCTGTAGAACCTGAAGGAGTTCTCTCTCCTAGATATTAAACGTGCAGATAATGAAATCAGTGATTTACGATTTCCGCAACCTTCCAATAAATGCATCTAAGACATGTAACAAACACATTGCGCAGCTGCAGTGGTGCATTTGGTCAGTGTGCAGTACATAGTGGAGTCATGCTGAGGTTGTGAGTTCAAGCCTCACCAGTGGCAGTTTTGCCTGTGATTTCAGCTGCAGAAACTTGCTGTTGGATTTAGGTTGGTTCTTCTGTTACTTTTTCCGCTCGATGGAGCTTTATTAATGCAGGCACACCTGCTTCCTCTGCATTTTATTTTATCGCTGCTCACAAACCAACATACTGCAGACACCTCTGATACTGTTAATGCTTGTGGGCCACGTGTTCCTGCTGTCAGCCTATTATACCATGTTCATGCGCGTCTAGAAACATTACTGCTCTAGTACAGGAGCGAAAGACTAAATGAAATCACACCCACTTTGAAAAAATCACGTTTGACAAACCATAGGATGACGAGATTGGGATTCTTTGGTTGTTTGAGTACATAAATCAAAGACACTGCGTTCAGCATATTCACATCAGGCTCTCGGACAGAGATAAACCCAGAGAAAATCTTCTCACGTTTTAATCTGTAACTGCAGGAATCAACAAATTGTTAATTATTTCAACTTCACTTACAATTTTTAAACAATTTACAAACCCCACAGTGGACGACATTTGGCTCCGGCACACATCAGTTGCTTGGGATATCATTGTAATATTTAATTTGCTTTCCCGTCACACCACTTTTATTAATAATGAAGTTTATCAATACACGTTTATTTAAAACATGTCATTTATTATTGATACAGTTTCATTCTGTCTTTATTAGGAGCTGTATCACAGCTAATGCATGTAAAGCCTTCAGGATGCGATGGTGAGAGTTCAGTTATCCCAGGGAGTGAAGAGAACTGAAATTTAGTAAATACATATTTTAATAGAGTGTAAATCTTCAAAGTGTTCTGTCACTTCAAAAGCAAATTACAGGAGCAGGGATTGAACCCACATAGACATTTGCCAATGGGGTCCTAAGTCCAACAGCTTAACCACTCAGCCATCCTGGGCAACAGTTACAGCTGCTCAATTGCTCAGCCATCCTGGTTTCACCTCTCCAGCTCTGTGTTACACAGTTCATTGAATATATTTGTTATATTTTTGCATGGAATGAGACTGTACACTGGTGGTTCCCAGGGGAAAACAGGGTTATTGAGCCATTGGGTATTCTGAGAATAAATTGGGTGGGTGAATGTAACCGTGCGGTAAAGTAAAACAGTCCTCTTAGATGAAGCGCTACAGATGCAGCCCCTGAAAGTGTATAAGACTTACATTTATAGTACTGCTGACACAAATGGAGCCTCTACATCAGACCGAAATAGCGATGTGTTCGCTTAATTGTGCGTAGGATCTCCTCATGAATCTGTCTCATTCATCAGTGGAAATAGAAGCCATTACAATACGATACATGTTCACCTTCAACCCTGCAGCTGTTGGACGTGCTTGTTTTGGGACTATTTGCAATGAGTACCGAATTATGAGTTAGGTGTCCTTACTGGTATCTTTTAAACTGTGAGGGACATTGGGTTATATACAAGCAGGACAGAGACACAGTAATAATCCTATATTAATGTGTCCTGGATTTTAATTTACTGATCAGATAAATTGAAATGTTCTGATTCAGAGCCCCTGCAGTTTGTGCTAATTATAACCACAACAATACACCTGAGTCCTGAGCACCACACTGAGCACAGGTTAAGCTGGGCTCTGACTTTGTTCAGCACGACTGCTTGTTGCAGTTGAGCTCAGAGCTGGAGATGATCTCCATATTCTACTGCACTAACTAGTCCGAAACTTAGTACACAGTACACACCTTCTAAATGAAGTCAGGTTGTTAAAAAATGTAACCAGCGCCCTGTCACAGAAACGGACCGCGGTCTCTCGCGCGACAAGCGAGGTTACTCAGCACTGTACTAACGAGTAGCGCGTGTCCGGAACTGAGCGTGAGCTCTGTTTACTGTCAGCAGACATTTCCTCTTTTCCAAAGACGTTTTCGACTTCGCTAAGCTTTTTAAAGACGGTCATAAACGCTCATGAAGTAATTCATGTCAGTTTGAAGTCTGTCTCTGTTGCCTCGGCTCTTGATGAAGAAAAGCCGTGAATGGGAGACTCTCTCTCTGAAGAAGTGTGCCGTCACCCTGCAAGAGCCAACAATCACCGAGGCAACCACTGAGACAATTAACATTGAACACGTGAAATGCGACATGTTGTGATTTTTTTCCCCACTTAAGGCTTCTATCGTTTCTACTCTAACGAGAAAAAGAGTACTTATTAGAAGTACGATTTGAACAAACGTCTCCAGAGGAAACTGCGACCTGAACGCCTTAGACAACCAGCCATCTTGCCTGTGGTTCTTATAATTAATTATATATTTTATTTCTTTCTCCTCGTTGATAAGAAAAAAAGTGAAATCATGTAATAAGAGAAATGTCTTTTTTCATGAGGAAAACCAGCACAAGCAAATGAAAAGTTTAGAGCAGCGCTCAATAAAAACGATCAGAAACAGACAGCGCTTATTATGCGGATCAGTATATTCCGATACCGCTGGTTCTGCAGAAGAAATAAGAAAAGCCGAACTCCTAACACTGTGTTGCCATTAAGGCTACTTAGTTAAAATAAAATTGTACCGTCACCTTTTTAAACGTGATTGTTAGAGACCTGTTGAATCTCAACTGGGGTTTCTTGAGAGATCGTTCAGCGAGCCAGTAATAAGAAAACTACTTCGCTTCCAATCTCTCCTGTCACTGTAAACTCGGACGTGATGTTCCGCAGATGTGCAGTGTGTGCTTTTCCTCTTGTTGTATTCAAGAGTACTCACTGTGTGAGCTCCTCACTGCGTTTCTTTTACTTTTCCTGTGATTATCTACGTGGAATGCGGTGACAAAATAGTCTTGAACATTTGTGAAAGGAAACACTAAAGAAAATACAAGTAATGAACTTTTAAAATAACCACAGTACAGCTAGAAGAGAGGAAGATAAAATACGATTTATAATGAAATTTATAATACACTTAAGGGAAACACAGCCGCCCGAACAAGGACTTGAACCGTGGACCCTCAGATTAAAAGTCAGATGCGCTACCGACTGAGCTATCCGGGCACTGAAAGAAAAGTGCCACTGTCGGGATCCTCGTAAGTCACATGTCTCTTCTTGTGCCGAAGCGCAGTCATACCTGACCCGTCTGGAATGACCACTGACAGACTTTATCCAGAAGCGACGGCACCTCACCCAGTAGAATGAGTGAGAAATACAGCATGACATGGGGAGGTAAGGGGCTCCCACAATTAATCTTTCCTCACATTACTGATTTTTTCAATAGCATTTTGACCTTTTTTCACATTCAGATTATTTCCCATTTAATAAGATCTTTTAATCAACAACATTAAGAAAGAAAACAAATGGAACATTTTTTGGAACAACAATTTAAAAAAAACCTTTCAATGCCTTGGTTCTATAACTGTGCACACCCTTTATAAAGGGAGTTGTAACTATGCTGAAATTTAAAGAGCATTTCTGTAGAGAAAACAAAACATTTTCTCTGCCTTGATGTTAAGCTCAGGGAGCCTGCCTTTTAGAAATTCTATCTCTAAACACCTTATGCAGCCTCCTGAGAGACTAACAAATATTGTTTTGAGAAATTGGCTCACACACCGGAAGGCACTAACGTTTCTCTTCGTTAGAGTATGTGAATAACTGTTTAACCCAAAATGTTTGGAATTGTGATTTTGTTAAAATTCAATAAATAATCTATCACCAGCACGAAATTATTATGAAAGTAAGATTTTTTATCATAAACTGTAAGACATGAAGAGAGTTTACAGGTCGTATCCTTCGCTTTGTCTCTTAAATTAAGCGTTCAGGATTCAAACCGGTGTTCGGACTGTTGTGTTTCTTGAATTTCTTGTAATCTTGTAATCATCAAATGTCGATGTCCATCAGTGTTTTTCTCGGTTATACAATGGAATTCGCGCAGTTTTCAGCTCAGTGCGGAGTCCAGAGGGAGGACTCGCTCGCTGAATGATCTCTCAAGAAATCCTGGGTGAGATTCAAAAGGTGTCTTCTTCAACAGCCACGACAAGTCTGAAGACCTCTGGATTTCCTGAAATTGACATAAAATTAGTACAAATCATTTGGTAGTTAACAGAACTAAATGCTTTAGAGGTACATTTAAAACAGCAGAGCAACACCATAGCACTTCGAATGTGCCTGAATTTAATTTTATAAACCCGGTGGTACACAAGGACGTGCATTGAAGTGAAAGCAGGAAGCGCTGCGATATGCACTGTGCAAATCCCGCCACACTAAGAGGTGTTAGGGTCTGTTCGATGCACAAAGAACGCTTTGAAAAGTGTCAAAAGCAAGTCATTCCGAGTTGGTCGTTTGTGTTTTCTGTTCAGACGCGAAATGCTGAAATGATCTCTCGGCTCCTCGGTTGTCATTTCTGCTCCGTAAAGGAATTACAGCACGCGTCGGCTTCCAGCATGCTGTGTCGGGACACGATCCTGGGGGTCGAAGAGAGCAATGTCTTCCTTGTTAGTATAGTGGTGATTATCCCCACCTGTCACGCGGGAGACCGGGATACAGCAGGACGCGCATTGGAGTGAAAGCAGGATGCGCTGCGACATGCACTGTGCAGATCCCGCCACACTAAGAGGTGAGTGGGTCTGTTCGATCACAGCGCTAGGCGAATCCCCAATCCCCTTTGTGCGTGGCGACAAAAGAAGCCGCTTTGTTTCAAACCGGGGACCTTTCGCGTGTGAGGCAAACGTGATAACCACTACACTACGGAAACGGTGGCAAACCCTGCCCAGCGGCCCAGCGCTGAGTTTCGCCAATGCGATTCAGCTGCTTCCAGTGCCTTTATTAAAGTGCGCTGTTGGACCGTGCTCTCTCTCCAGAGACCAGCACGCCTGTCATGGACGGAGCAGGAAAGGCGGCGCCACATTCTACAGCCCTCTCCACGCAATCGACGAAATCGGGCCACTGAAGTGGAGAAAATCGCCTCTCCAGAAAGTGCAAATATCATCTTGGAGAGTATAAATCCTATTGCCAAAGGTCAGCCCTGTCTACCAGAGTAACCCTCCCACCTCCTGCAGCGATGATCAGCTCGTCTCACACGCGAGAAGTCTTCGGTTGGAAACATGCGCCCCCTCGCGCGTTTTGCACGTTCGAGTGCTTTTAATGCGGCTCCTTCGTACACGGTGCTGATCTTTTGGAAAGCAGGAGGCAAAACTGACACGTTCCCATACCGGGAGTCAAACCCGGGCCGCCTGGGTGAAAACCAGGAATCCTAAACGCTAGACCATATGGGAGCACACAACCCCGCTGTTCCGGGCATCATGCAAGCAAACTACATAAATATGAGAAAACGCAAGAGAGTTGTCACTCAGAGTGTCGAAGGGTCGATGTATACTGGGGCTCGGTTGAAATGCAACGTCAGGACTTTGCCGAATTAGGTCACACGAAGAGAGCACAGCCTTTTCCGCCCTGCTGGGTGTGCATCGGTAACTCGCCGTGATCGTATAGTGGTCAGTACTTTGCGTTGTGGCCGCAACAACCCCGGTTTGAATCCGGGTCACGGCAGAATAGGGGCGTCTGCTTTTACTACTTGCGCGAATGAAGGCAAAAAAAAGCCAATCGATGTGAACGAACGGCGCTTTACAGAGGAGTACTGCCTGACTGGATCGTTGATAAACGACAGAGGCCACTCCGACCTCTTCTCGGTTTTCTTCAATGACTTACTAAGGATCTTCTTCACATTCGCCCATGCAGGG
>NW_028296612.1:5529985-5541685 GCF_055471065.1 Atractosteus spatula | reverse complement strand
GAATGAGAAGCCGATCGGACACCAGGGGCCGGGACAGAGGGACTCACCACCACGTGCAGGGTCTTCTCGATGGAGTCCAGAGTCATCTCCATCTCGGGGTCGAACACCACCAGGGTGATGGGGATCTCCCCCGTCACCATGGGGACCACAGAGAACGACACCGTCTGCGCGCTGTTGTTCCCCACGGTCACCTGCTCGTGACTCTTCACGGAGGAGGTGCCTGGAGAGCACAGCCCCTCCACCCCCTTCATGTGGACCGACAGCTGGAGAGTCATCCGTACACGTCAATGAATAACAGGTACACTCAGGTGAGGACAGACCCCAGAGGCACTCCTCACACAGAGAGAGGAGTCCAGACCCTCACACAGACCCCAGAGGCACTCCTCACACAGAGAGAGGAGTCCAGACCCCTCACACAGACCCCAGAGACACTCCTCACACAGAGAGAGGAGTCCAGACCCTCACACAGACCCCAGAGACACTCCTCACACAGAGAGAGGAGCCCAGACCCTCACACAGACCCCAGAGGCACTCCTCACACAGAGAGAGCACAGACCCTCACACAGACAGAGGGAGCGTGCCGTTACCTTGGCGCTCCTGTCGCTGTAGTTGTAGATGATGGCCCGGATCTCCAGCTGCTCGTGCCTGCGGACGGAGTAGGGCAGGCGCAGGGACACGAACAGTTCCTTGAACACCTGCACGTGCAGGGGCTCGGCCACGCAGAAGCCTGCGCGACACACACACACGCACGTGCGGAGCGTCACTGCGCTGTCCCGACGGCAGCGACGCCGCAGGGGGCCCCGCGCAGAGGAGGAGGACTCGGCTCGGACCCCCGACCGCGGGGGCAGAGGCAGGGGAGACGCTCACCTTTACTGGCAGACAGGCTGACGGCCTGGAACTCCCAGCTGGTGATGGAGTCTGGGAACACAACGTCCGTCCTCCTGAGAGACGGGCAGACGCGCAGACAGGCAGTGAGGGAGACAGACAGACAGGCAGGCAGGGAGAGAGACAATCAGACAGGCAGGCAGGGAGAGAGACAGACAGGCAGGCAGGGAGACTAACCTGACTGACAGACAGACAGGCAGGTTGAGAGACAGACTGACTGACTGACTGACTGACTGACTGACTGACTGACTGACTGACTGACTGACTGACTGGGAAAGAGACAGACAGGCAGACTGACTGACTAACAGACAGGGAAAGAGACAGACAGGCAGGTTGAGAGACTGACTGATTGACTGACTGACTGACAAAGAGACAGACAGGTAGAGAGACAGACCGAGACACAGAAAGGCAGGGAGATAGACAGGCAGAGAGACAGACAGGTAGGGAGACAGGTAGGCAGGGAGCCAGACGGGCAGGCAGGGAGCCAGACGGGCAGGGAGAGAGACAGACAGGCAGACTGACTGACTGACTAACTAACAGACAGACAGGTAGAGAGACAGACCGAGACACAGAAAGGCAGGGAGATAAACAGGCAGAGAGACAGACAGGTAGGGAGATAGACAGGCAGAGAGACAGACAGGTAGGAAGACAGGCAGGCAGGGAGCCAGACAGGTGGGCAGGGAGCCAGACGGGCGGGCAGGGAGAGAGACAGACGGGCAGACATGTGACAGGAACACACGGACGCCGGCAGCACGCTCACGTCTCCGGCCTGGACACGTCCACCACGGTGAAGAGCCAGCTGTGTGGGAAGTAGCGCCGCAGGTCGGCGATGTTGTTGTCGAAGAAGTCCTCGAACTCCTCCTCCCTGAAGGCTGCGGGGCGAGACGCACAGATGGTCTTAAACACAGATCTCGGCCCCGAGGCCGCGGCCCTGACTCCTGTAGTAAACGCTCTGCAGTGTTGACCTCCGAGCACAGCGGGCCTGGCTGTGATTGGAGCCCGGCGCCGTCACTCACTGCGGGCCACGCCCCTCCGGCTGCCCTCCCGCCTCTTCCTCTCGCGGAGCTCCTGCCCTTCCTTGCAGCAGCGCAGGAAGGCGCCCGCGCAGCCCCGAGGCAGCTCCTTCTTGGGGGCCAGTCGCTGCGCGCGCTCCTCGCAGGTCTTCCTCATGGGGAGCAGCGTGAAACCGTGCATACAGCAGCGCCGGACTGCGGGGTCGCTGTAGCTGTGCACTGGGACAGAGAAGGAGAGGAGGAGTGACGGTCAGTAACCATCTCTTACAGACCCTCACACAGACCCCAGAGACACTCCTCACACAGAGAGAGGAGTCCAGACCCTCACACAGACCCCAGAGACACTCCTCACACAGAGAGAGGAGTCCAGACCCTCACACAGACCCCAGAGACACTCCTCACACAGAGAGAGGAGTCCAGACCCTCACACAGAGCCCAGAGGCACTCCTCACACAGAGAGAGGAGTCCAGACCCTCACACAGACCCCAGAGACACCCCTCACACAGAGAGAGGAGTCCAGACCCTCACACAGACCCCAGAGACACTCCTCACACAGAGAGAGGAGTCCAGACCCTCACACAGACCCCAGAGACACTCCTCACACAGAGAGACGAGTCCAGACCCTCACACAGACCCCAGAGACACTCCTCACACAGAGAGAGGAGTCCAGACCCTCACACAGACCCCAGAGGCACTCCTCACACAGAGAGAGGAGTCCAGACCCTCACACAGACCCCAGAGACACTCCTCACACAGAGAGAGGAGTACAGCCCCTCACACAGACCCCAGAGGCACTCCTCACACAGAGAGAGGAGTCCAGACCCTCACACAGACCCCAGAGACACTCCTCACACAGAGAGAGGAGCCCAGACCCTCACACAGACCCCAGAGACACTCCTCACACAGAGAGAGGAGTCCAGACCCTCACACAGACCCCAGAGACACTCCTCACACAGAGAGAGGAGTCCAGACCCTCACACAGACCCCAGAGGCACTCCTCACACAGAGAGAGGAGTACAGACCCTCACACAGACCCCAGAGACACTCCTCACACAGAGAGAGGAGTCCAGACCCTAACACAGACCCCAGAGACACTCCTCACACAGAGAGAGGAGTCCAGACCCTCACACAGACCCCAGAGACACTCCTCACACAGAGAGAGGAGTCCAGACCCTCACACAGACCCCAGAGACACTCCTCACACAGGGAGACGAGTCCAGACCCTCACACAGACCCCAGAGACACTCCTCACACAGAGAGAGGAGTCCAGACCCTCACACAGACCCCAGAGACACTCCTCACACAGAGAGAGAGGAGTCCAGACCCTCACACAGACCCCAGAGACACTCCTCACACAGAGAGAGGAGTCCAGACCCTCACACAGACCCCAGAGACACTCCTCACACAGAGAGAGGAGCCCAGACCCTCACACAGACCCCAGAGACACTCCTCACACAGAGAGAGGAGTCCAGACCCTCACACAGACCCCAGAGACACTCCTCACACAGAGAGAGAGGAGTCCAAATCTCACACAGACCCCAGAGACACTCCTCACACAGAGAGAGGAGTCCAGACCCTCACACAGACCCCAGAGACACTCCTCACACAGAGAGAGGAGTACAGACCCTCACACAGGCCCCAGAGACACTCCTCACACAGAGAGAGGAGTCCAGACCCTCACACAGACCCCAGAGACACTCCTCACACAGAGAGAGGAGTCCAGACCCTCACACAGACCCCAGAGACATTCCTCACACAGAGAGAGGAGTCCAGACCCTCACACAGACCCCAGAGACACTCCTCACACACAGAGAGGAGCCCAGACCCTCACACAGAGCAGATCCCTCTCACCTGTTGACTGCATGATCTGATTGATATTAAGAGCTCGTGTCTGACGTCTGAAGCCCGACTTACAGCTGAATCCTGAAGGGAAAGCAAAGAAGGAAGCCGCACATGGGACAGAGACCCGTGAGCGCTCACAGCTCAGTTTCACACACAGACGCTCACACACCCTCGCGAGCTCACACTCTCATAGTCTCACACAAATTCACTCACATGACCACACACACTCACACACACTCCTACATAAAGTCTCACACACACGATCATACACACTCACTCTCACACACACAAGCTCACACACTGTCACATACTCGCAGGCTTGCACAAGCTCACACACACTCATGCTGCTCACACTCTCAGAAACACTCCCACTATTACACAAAGTCTCACACAAGCTCACACACACACAGATACACACACACTCATGCTGCTCACACTCTCAGTAACACACACACACTCTCTCTGCTCTACCTATCCTCATCTGCGAGGAGTCCTTGTTGGCGATGAAGCTCAGGCCGGCGTCGTTGAAGACGGCCGTCATGTTGGCCCCGCCCCCGAACGAGCAGCCCAGGTCGTAGGAGTTCATGGCGGAGAAGACCTGTGGAGAGGAGGGCGGTGAGGCCGCAGGCTGCGGTGTACGGGGCTCGCGGTACCCTCTCACCAGAGACAGCGCCCCCCTGCTCTTTACAGGCCTGACGGTGGAACTGCAGCTCTGAGTCGTCCTTATATTAACTGCTGCTGCTGCAGCTACTGCTACAACTACTGCTACTGCACTATAACTACTGCTGCTGCTGCAGCTACTGCTACAACTACTGCTACCGCACTATAACTACTGCTGCTGCTGCTACTGCTACAACTACTGCTACCGCACTATAACTACTGCTGCTGCTGCAGCTACTGCTACAACTACTGCTACCGCACTATAACTACTGCTGCTGCTGCTACTGCTACAACTACTGCTACTGCACTATAACTACTGCTGCTGCTGCTACTGCTACAACTACTGCTACCGCACTATAACTACTGCTGCTGCTGCAGCTACTGCTACAACTACTGCTACCGCACTATAACTACTGCTGCTGCAGCTACTGCTACAACTACTGCTACTGCACTATAACTACTGCTGCTGCTGCTACTGCTACAACTACTGCTACCGCACTATAACTACTGCTGCTGCTGCAGCTACTGCTACAACTACTGCTACCGCACTATAACTACTGCTGCTGCTGCTACTGCTACAACTACTGCTACCGCACTATAACTACTGCTGCTGCTGCTACTGCTACAACTACTGCTACCGCACTATAACTACTGCTGCTGCAGCTACTGCTACAACTACTGCTACCGCACTATAACTACTGCTGCTGCTGCTACTGCTACAACTACTGCTACTGCACTATAACTACTGCTGCTGCTGCAGCTACTGCTACAACTACTGCTACCGCACTATAACTACTGCTGCTGCTGCTACTGCTACAACTACTGCTACCGCACTATAACTACTGCTGCTGCTGCTGCTACTGCTACAACTACTGCTACCGCACTATAACTACTGCTGCTGCTGCAGCTACTGCTACAACTACTGCTACCGCACTATAACTACTGCTGCTGCTGCTACTGCTACAACTACTGCTACTGCACTATAACTACTGCTGCTGCTGCTGCTACTGCTACAACTACTGCTACCGCACTATAACTACTGCTGCTGCTGCAGCTACTGCTACAACTACTGCTACCGCACTATAACTACTGCTGCTGCTGCTACTGCTACAACTACTGCTACCGCACTATAACTACTGCTGCTGCTGCTACTGCTACAACTACTGCTACCACACTATAACTACTGCTGCTGCTGCTACTGCTACAACTACTGCTACTGCACTATAACTACTGCTGCTGCTGCTGCTACTGCTACAACTACTGCTACCGCACTATAACTACTGCTGCTGCTGCAGCTACTGCTACAACTACTGCTACCGCACTATAACTACTGCTGCTGCAGCTACTGCTACAACTACTGCTACCGCACTATAACTACTGCTGCTGCTGCTACTGCTACAACTACTGCTACTGCACTATAACTACTGCTGCTGCTGCTGCTACTGCTACAACTACTGCTATCGCACTATAACTACTGCTGCTGCTACTGCTACTGCTACAACTACTGCACTATAACTACTGCTGCTGCAGCTACTGCTACAACTACTGCTACTGCACTATAACTACTGCTGCTGCTGCTGCTACTGCTACAACTACTGCTACTCCACTATAACTACTGCTGCTGCAGCTACTGCTACAACTACTGCTACTGCACTATAACTACTGCTGCTGCTGCTACAACTACTGCTACTGCACTATAACTACTGCTGCTGCAGCTACTGCTACAACTACTGCTACTGCACTATAACTACTGCTGCTGCAGCTACTGCTACAACTACTGCTACTGCACTATAACTACTGCTGCTGCAGCTACTGCTACAACTACTGCTACTGCACTATAACTACTGCTGCTGCAGCTACTGCTACAACTACTGCTACCGCACTATAACTACTGCTGCTGCTGCTGCTACTGCTACAACTACTGCTACTGCACTATAACTACTGCTGCTGCAGCTACTGCTACAACTACTGCTACTGCACTATAACTACTGCTGCTGCTGCTGCTACAACTACTGCTATCGCACTATAACTACTGCTGCTGCAGCTACTGCTACAACTACTGCTACTGCACTATAACTACTGCTGCTGCTGCAGCTACTGCTACAACTACTGCTATCGCACTATAACTACTGCTGCTGCTGCTACTGCTACAACTACTGCTACCGCACTATAACTACTGCTGCTGCTGCAGCTACTGCTACAACTACTGCTACCACACTATAACTACTGCTGCTGCAGCTACTGCTACAACTACTGCTACTGCACTATAACTACTGCTGCTGCAGCTACTGCTACAACTACTGCTACCGCACTATAACTACTGCTGCTGCTGCTACTGCTACAACTACTGCTACCGCACTATAACTACTGCTGCTGCTACTGCTACAACTACTGCTACTGCACTATAACTACTGCTGCTGCTGCTACTGCTACAACTACTGCTACCGCACTATAACTACTGCTGCTGCTGCTACTGCTACAACTACTGCTACTGCACTATAACTACTGCTGCTGCTACTGCTACAACTACTGCTACCGCACTATAACTACTGCTGCTGCTGCTACTGCTACAACTACTGCTACCACACTATAACTACTGCTGCTGCTGCTGCTACTGCTACAACTACTGCTACTGCACTATAACTACTGCTGCTGCTGCTGCTACTGCTACAACTACTGCTACTGCACTATAACTACTGCTGCTGCTGCTGCTACTGCTACAACTACTGCTACTGCACTATAACTACTGCTGCTGCTGCTACTGCTACAACTACTGCTACTGCACTATAACTACTGCTGCTGCAGCTACTGCTACAACTACTGCTACCGCACTATAACTACTGCTGCTGCTGCTACTGCTACAACTACTGCTACCGCACTATAACTACTGCTGCTGCTGCTACTGCTACAACTACTGCTACTGCACTATAACTACTGCTGCTGCTGCTACTGCTACAACTACTGCTACCACACTATAACTACTGCTGCTGCTGCTGCTGCTACTGCTACAACTACTGCTACTGCACTATAACTACTGCTGCTGCTGCTGCTACTGCTACAACTACTGCTACTGCACTATAACTACTGCTGCTGCTAATGCTACTGCTACAACTACTGCTACCGCACTATAACTACTGCTGCTGCTGCTACTGCTACAACTACTGCTACTGCACTATAACTACTGCTGCTGCTGCTGCTACAGCTGCTAGTCCCCCTGCTGCTGCTGCTACAGCTGCTAGTGTAACTGTTCTCACCTGCCGAGCCGTCAGCCGGTTCTGCCTCTTGAGGGCGTACATGGCTGTGTCCACGGCCAGCAGCGCCACCTTGCCAGGGAACCCGTCCGTGTGGATGAGGAGACTCCCCGGGGAGCCCGGAGAGTACCGGCTCTTGCTGGCGGTCACGGATATCTGACACACAGACAACAGGAGTGAGCGGGCCCCTCCCCCTGCCTCCCCCGCCTCCCCGTGTCTCCCCGTCCCTCCCCCTCCTCTCACCTGGCCCTCGCACTCGTCCCGCACGTCGACCCAGGCGGAGTCGGCGATGACGTCGCCGCCGGAGGTGTGGTAGTAGCCGATCAGGCGGAAGGAGGGCACGAGGTCGCTGGTGAGGGAGAGCCTGAACGCCGTCACTTTAGAGGCCGGGACCGACACTGCCCTGCGCAGCTGTCCTCGGCTGACCACCTGGACAGAGAGAGAGGACGATTATACAGCTGTGTCCTCGGCTGACCACCTGGACAGAGAGAGAGGACGATTACACAGCTGTGTCCTCAGCTGACCACCTGGACAGAGAGAGAGGACGATTATACAGCTGTCCCCTCGGCTGACCACCTGGACAGAGAGAGAGGACGATTATACAGCTGTGTCCTCGGCTGACCACCTGGACAGAGAGAGAGGACGATTATACAGCTGTGTCCTCGGCTGACCACCTGGACAGAGAGAGAGGACGATTATACAGCTCCCCTCTCGGCTGACCACCTGGACAGAGAGAGAGAACAATTATACAGCAGTCCCCTCGGCTGACCACCTGGACACAGAGAATACGATTATACAGCTGTCCCCTCGGATGACCACCTGGACAGAGAGAGAGGACAATTATACAGCTGTCCCCTCGGCTGGCCACCTGGACAGAGAAAGAGGACAATTATACAGCTGTGTCCTCGGCTGACCACCTGGACAGAGAGAGAGGACGATTATACAGCTGTGTCCTCGGCTGACCACCTGGACAGAGAGAGAGGACGATTATACAGCTGTGTCCTCGGCTGACCACCTGGACAGAGAGAATACGATTATACAGCTGTGTCCTCAGCTGACCGCCTGGACAGAGAGAGGCAGGAGAGTCTGGTACAGCTCGATGGGAGCCCCGAGCCAGGTGACCGGGAGGACAGAACTGTCTCCGGAACTCACCAGTAAGTAAAACATGCTGCCATGAGGAGAGCCCCCGGGGGTGACGAACAGAATATTGATGCCTTGATTGGCGGTGGTGACTCCTGATTCCACGTTCAGATACAGGAAGCTGCCGCTTGGCGAGGATGTGGGGTGAGAGGTCACCTGAGAGCCAGAATCCTCTCCTTTCACAGTCACCTGAAAGAGAGGTTAATACAGACCCTCACACAGACCCCAGAGACACTCCTCACACAGAGAGAGCAGTCCAGACCCTCACACAGACCCCAGAGACACTCCTCACACTGAGAGAGCAGTACAGACCCTCACACAGACCCCAGAGACACTCCTCACACAGAGAGAGGAGTCCAGACCCCCACACAGACCCCAGAGACACTCCTCACACAGAGAGAGGAGTCCAGACCCTCACACAGACCCCAGAGACACTCCTCACACAGAGAGAGCAGTCCAGACCCTCACACAGACCCCAGAGACACTCCTCACACAGAGAGAGGAGTCCAGACCCTCACACAGACCCCAGAGACACTCCTCACACAGAGAGAGGAGTCCAGACCCTCACACAGACCCCAGAGACACTCCTCACACAGAGAGAGGAGTCCAGACCCTCACACAGACCCCAGAGGCACTCCTCACACAGAAAGAGGAGTCCAGACCCTCACACAGACCCCAGAGGCACTCCTCACACAGAGAGATGGCTACATGATGAACAGTGATTAACGTGCTGCAGCTCACGGTGACTGTGAGAGATCCTCCGCCTGGTATGTTGAACTTGTGGTGCACTGCCCCCTCTTCGTCGGTGACCTTTTGGACTACGTCCTTTGACCCCGACACTTGGATGAGGACTGGGACCCGGGCAGCTGGAGAACCATCAGGGTAACTGACCAAGGCCTGGTGGGGAAAGAGTGAGAGAGAGTGAGAAGGAGTGGGAGGGAGGGAGGGAGAGAGAGAGCCGTCCGGTGCGCACCGGAGGAGAGGACAGGCGTGTCCCGGGACTCACCGAGACGTGGAAGGGCACTCCGGGGACGAAGTGTCTGCGGGTCCTGGAGAGATCGACACTGTACACCGAGTCGACAAACTTCACAGTCAGCTCGGCTTCCTGCAGCTCCCCGCCTGAGGGAGGGAGGGAGACAGCGCGAGAGAGAGAGTGAGAGAGTGTGGGACTGAGACAAAGGGAGAGGAAGCTGGCGGGAGACACAGAAGTGTAATATCCTATACATTCCACTCTCACTCTGACAGGGGGTGTAAAGACCCCTCACTCTCTCTCTCACTCTGACAGGGGGTGTAAAGACCCCTCACTCTCTCTCTCACTCCGACAGTGTGGGCCCCACTCACTGGTCCTCTCCATGACGGAGGCGGCGATGTAGAACCGGGCGCCGGTCAGCTCCGCCAGCGGCCGGCGGACGAGCTCGGACAGCCTGGAGCTGTTCACCCGGAACTCCGCCTCCCCGCCGCGCACCTGCACAGAGGTCAGAGGGCACGGCGCGGGTCAGAGGTCACCGCCGCTCTGGCTGCCGTCTCCTCCTCTCTGCTCAGTTCAATTCAAGAAGCTTTACTGGCACGACCAACGAATCTCTGCCTTCCTCTCTCTGTCCCTCTCCTCTCTTCTGTCTCCTCTCTCTCTCCCGCCTCTCCTGTCTCTCTCCTCTCTCCTCTCCCCTCTCTTCTGTCTCTCTCTTCTGTCTCCTCTCTCTCTCCCACCTCTCCTGTCTCTCTCCTCTCTCCTCTCCCCTCTCCTCTGTCTCTCTCCTCTCCCTCTCCTCTGTCTCCTCTCTCTCTCCCGCCTCTCCTGTCTCTCTCCTCTCTTGTCTCTCTCCTCTCCCCTCTCCTCTGTCCCTCTCCTCTCCCTCTCCTCTCCCCTCTCCTCTCCCCTCTCCTCTGTCTCTCTCCTCTCCCCTCTGTGCTCTCAATTCAATTCAAGGTGCTTTATTAGCATGACCGATAGGTACAATCAGTGTTGCCAAAGCAAATAAAATAGAATTAACATGAAACAGAACAAAAAAGTGACTCACAGTGCTCTGCAGCTCCAGTCCTCTGATGAAGACTGGCTCTCCTCTGTCGTCCGCCACAGCGAAGCGAGTGTGAGCCGTCCCCTCCACCAGCTCCCCGTACGAGTACCTGCGCACACAGTGCCACACTCTAGTACAGCGCCCCCTGTGTGTGTGTTTGTGTGTGTGAGCCGTCCCCTCCACCAGCTCCCCGTACGAGTACCTGCGCACACAGTGCCACACTCTAGTACAGCGCCCCCTGTGTGTGTGTGTGTGTGTGTGTGTGTGTGTGTGTGTGTGTGTGCGCGAGTACCTGCGCACACAGTGCCACACTCTAGTACAGCGCCCCCTGTTTGTGTGTTTGTGTGGGTGAGCCGTCCCCTCCACCAGCTCCCCGTACGAGTACCTGCGCACACAGTGCCACACTCTAGTACAGCGCCCCCTGTGTGTGTGTGTGTGTGTGTGTGTGTGAGTGAGCCGTCCCCTCCACCAGCTCCCCGTACGAGTACCTGCGCACACAATGCCACACTCTAGTACAGCGCCCCCTGTGTGTGTGTGTGTGTGTGTGTGTGTGTGTGTGTCTGTGTGTGTGAGCCGTCCCCTCCACCAGCTCCCCGTACGAGTACCTGCGCACACAGTGCCACACTCTAGTACAGCGCCCCCTGTGTGTGTGTGTGTGTGTGTGTGTGTGTGTGTGTGAGCCGTCCCCTCCACCAGCTCCCCGTACGAGTACCTGCGCACACAGTGCCACACTCTAGTACAGCGCCCCCTGTGTGTGTGTGTGTGTGTGTGTGTGTGAGCCGTCCCCTCCACCAGCTCCCCGTACGAGTACCTGCGCACACAGTGCCACACTCTAGTACAGCGCCCCCTGTGTGTGTGTGTGTGTGTGTGTGAGCCGTCCCCTCCACCAGCTCC